>NW_009233123.1:0-6316 GCF_000690835.1 Fulmarus glacialis | reverse complement strand
ATCTAATGTAATTAAATTTAATAAGTATATTTAGATAGAAATCTAAAAACACAGTAAGAACTTATATGTGTATGAATATAGGCTTAATTTTATGAATTTAAGGAGCTAAAGTTTCATCCAAATGAATAAATTGTTACTATGGAGACAATTCTGCATACAAGTGTTTGTTTTGAAAGCTACAATTTTCAATGAACAATTTTGTATTTTATGTATTCCATCACAGCTCCATGGCTTTTTATACAGGATTTACCAGAGTGGCTATTTTTCCAAGACTACCATAATTATCCACTGTAACAAAAGCAATCAGATATTTTTGGTTTTTAACATAGCATACAGTTTGACTGATAGTTCATAGAACAGACACATAAGGATCAGGGTGACCTGCTTAACACAAAATATCTTTTCTTTCTTTTCTGACATATTTCACCACATTTTAAGTTTAGGAGTTGGAGGGAAGACAGAGGAGGAATAAAATGAAATATTTTGGAATTTGCAGAACCACATTTGAAGCTGTATTTTCAAACTTGTACTGTCTTCTGGAAGAGGTTCTGTAACCTGTTTTCATTCCATTAACATTTTTTCTCTATCAACTAGACATCAGAACATTTGAACTGATGCTACAAAACAAATTCCAATCTATTTTTCTTCCCTCTTCACTTCCCCTCACAATCTGTCATTTGCATCTTGAGTCTACTTCAGATATCCTAGTTTTGGCAAATATACCCTTAGAACTAATGAAAACGAAAGTAAAGGTATTTTTCAAATATGGATCTTGAAGTGAAAATTGGTGATTTCAGGCAACTTTTTTAACACAGCAAAAATAACACATTCGAACCACATTCAACTTCAAGAAGGAATTCTTTATTAATATTCTCCTAGAATTTCCCTTGACACAAAGATCTGAAATGTTGAAGGCTAAATAAGTCTCAGTGGAGTTTGGGGGTGTGCATATTATTATTTCTCTTTTTTTACTAATGATTCTATTCAAGAAGAATAAGAGCAGTGTGATAACACAAAAGAAAAAAATATAGCTCAAACAATTTTAAGTTTTGCCAAAAAAATACAGGTTGTCCAATATGGAAACTCATGTGGGTCTTTTATATGTTGATTAGATTGTATGTTGCAAAAATGTGCAGGAAGCATACATGCACCATTATGAAACAAATTCAAACAAGATATTTTCTTTTGACAGTTACGCAGATAACAGAAAGTAGATAAAAGGATATATAACAGAGCACATTTATCTTTCCTTTTTATTTCTCTGTGTGTGTGTGTGTATGCAGATGTCAAAAATGAGTGATACCATTTGCCTTGGTGAAGCTGGGATATTTATGTTTGCAACTCATATACATGGAAATATGTACTGTCTCTAAATGTGTCTTGGTATTATTTGCACAATAATTCTAAGAGGCTCAAGAATCAAGTTTTGAACCTTAAGGTATCCTGTATTTGGCATTGCATGGACTTTGGACTGATCTGGAAAGTTTTTTAACCCTTTACTTAAGACTGGTTCATTATTATTTTGAGCACATAGCTACGTCCTCCTTAGCCAAGGAATGGCCACTAAGATTTAAGAGGGTTGGTTTGGGGGTACTAAAGATTTAACTGTACCAAATAAGCTATACAGTCTTCTCAAGAGGAAATAAATCACCCATTATAGAGGAGATGGGAGGAAACACTCATATTTGTTTCTTAGTTTGTTTCGTTCCATCACTTAAAAATACATAGAACTTTAAAAAGCAACCAAAGCCATTCCCAGTTGAACTAGGCACTTAATCAAACACTCAGATGTCCTGATAAGAAGTGAAGTGCTTTTCTGACTAGAAGTGTTAAGAAGCTCTACTCCCAGTGCAGGGAAGAAGCACTCACAACTTTAATCCATTTCCACTAAGAAGCAAAAATCTTCTACGGTTTGCACCTGTGCTTTTTATACTGTTTCCATACAAGGCCAGCGGAATAACTTTTAGTTTCATATCTTGTTAAGATCTCCTTACTTCTTTTTTAATACACACAGTAAAAGGTCATCACTTTTCTTTATCATCCCTTGATTATTGCCAGAACAGAGTTAATATCCTAGGGAAAAAAAACACAAAACACTCAGATTTGCTTGGTCAATATACACAATTATTCTGGTTGTGGCTAAATGGCAGGGGACATTTGCGTTCTAGTAAACTCAGTGATGGAAGAACACAGCCTGAGTGAGTATCAGTACTGGTGAATTTTTAAATTCACTCGCAAAATGCTTTTTGCCTATGCCCTGTATTGAATATTGAATATGTACTGTTCAACATGTCTTAGGCATAACTGGGCATGGGGAGAGGGAAGAGAGACAAGCCACAGTCCAGGGATTATTTCCAGTAAGCTGTATGGGCAAGGTCAATCCATTTTGGCATTTTGCTTCTGTCATCGTCCACTAGTACTATCTTTGAATACTCATGATCTGGCCTGGTAGTGCCAAGAGTGTCCTTGTGTCATACTACAAAAATTCTAGAGGATGGATGGGGAAGGATTACTACAAGGTAATCATTTTATTACTACCCAGGAGCCACAATCTGAAGGGTTGGGTTAACAGTGAAGAGTTAACTGAGTCACCTAGGAAGTTATACCACTCATTAAAGTCTGCGATGAGCTGTAGAAGCAAAGGGGTATTATCTGCAGTCACATCTCTATTGTTACTATGGTCTCTTCTGGTCTCAGAGACCAGTTCTGGTGTAATTTAACTCCAAAGGGGCCCTCCGCAAAGCACCTTATGGTCTTTTAGCTGGAAGTAGGGATTTGCAGCCTACATGTTTGGGACCTTCATCCTTCAACCAACAAACATATTTTTTGTCAAAAAAGAGCTAGGAATTTTCTTATGACTTTCCAAGAGATTTTTTTTTCTTAAAAAAAAAAAAAAAAAAAAAAGAAGAACCTTAAAATGCCTTACTTCTTTCAAAGTTTAGGAACTGACTCTGATTTAGATCCTTGAAATTAAAAAAAAAAAAAAAAAAATCTTTGGTATACTTTTTTGTTATATGAAAATTTCCTTTCTGCAATCATTTGATCTGTCCATCAAATAGTTGTGAAAACATGACTCAAAATTTCCAAAGATCATTTGAAACTATGGAAATTAACTTAACATGGATTATATGATAATAGAAATTAACCTCAGAATGGGTTTCCACGTTTTCCACAAAACTTTTTCAGTTTAAAGAGCTAGCAAAACTTTCATGACCTTTCTTTTTTCTTACTCTCTCTCATTCACTCAGACACTCGTGTCTGATAGCAAGCATAGATGGTACACTTCCTCAGCTCTTGAGATTTCAACATCTTGAAAAGTGGAGAGACTTTCACATAACAGTTTCAGGCTTTTGAGCAGTTGTATATAATATTTAAAAAGAAAGCACTGCCTTTTGTGCAAGTTAAAATCTAAGTGTCATAAGATGATGTTTGCTATTTCTATGACCCATAGGTGCTTTAAAAAATTAAGAGAGAGACTGAAACACAAAAATACCCATAACTGTAGTAATCTTCGTATTTTTCAACCTTTTGAAAAAGCATGTGGAACATTTTAGGGAGACAGAGCTAATACTTCTCTAAAGACTGCAGAGGATTCTAAAAGGGATCACTGTGTCTATGTTTAAGGTCTCAGTTCCTTTCTGTTAAGTTTACAGACAGGGAAAGTCCATTATCCAAATATTTTTCATAGATATTCTATTTCCAGTAAAGAAGCAAGTATAAGATCTATTTAGTGCAGTAATGAAGGAGTCCACTAATTCTGTTAATGAACTATATCCAGTATATTCTTCCTCACGATGTTCTTTTCAACAGTTTACTCTCCTAAATTCTAAAAATATTTAAGATTTTTCTTGAGATTCACAACCAGTAAATATTTAACTCTATCCATACTAAGAAGGATTTTTTTACTGTTGAAAAAAATCTTACAAATCTGTCTTTCTTCTTGTGGAATACATTTCATATTTGAGTCATTATTGTTTCTCTTTTAATCTAATATACAAATTTCAGGGTCATTCTAGCTGTTTAGATGAATATATTGCATTGCAAACATTGTACGATGATATAACTTAGTAGAGTCAATGGCTGTATGTTTTCAAGCAGAAAGCGTGTTCTCTAAGGTGTGGTCTTCAAGTGCAGGTATTGTAAAATCTAATGTTATCTTTAGAAATGCAATCACCCAGCAGATACATAAGCATATACCTTCATATATCTATATATGTGTATATATATATGTATATATATTTTGTTAGTCTATTTCCCATTTCTGTTATACTAGTTCACTTTCTTTATTTTCATTGAAGTTTATTTAACTTAATTTTCAGCCACTTATTTTCTGGTTTATTCATTTCGTCTATATCTATTATTTCAGCAAGTATCCATACTGAAACAATAGACTTCTGAGAAGGAACTATGTCAAGTATTAAGAATAACTGCTAATTTGTAAATCCTGCAGCCAGATTAATCTATAGTTTATTTTTATTTATAAATGAAACATTAACAGTGAAAACTAAAAAATGGACAGAAATAATTCTATTTTTTCCTTCCATTTTTCTACCAGTGCTCATAAACACCTTCAGAGAATTGACGTCCTATTATCAAATCTTAGGGAATTTTAAAAGGACAAAAATCTAGATTTTTTCTAAATTAATTTAATTTACTTTAAACATAGATCTTTTAGAATGAATTTTGGAAAACTAATGATATCTTCCTGAGAGTGTGA
Source organism: Fulmarus glacialis (assembly GCF_000690835.1). Classification (NCBI taxonomy): domain Eukaryota; kingdom Metazoa; phylum Chordata; class Aves; order Procellariiformes; family Procellariidae; genus Fulmarus; species Fulmarus glacialis. The sequence continues at coordinate 1,599 of NW_009233123.1, read as the reverse complement.
AATACTTTTCATAGAAGAAAATTCAGACATGCTGAACATGATAATATGCAAAATTCAATGCTCTTCATCTATCTCTGTGTTTCCTTTGTAATTTTCACTGTCTTGTATAAGGTATATGAAATTAAAAACTGGATATTTAATATCCTTTTTTTGTTTTTTTTATGGACGACTCAACTTGTGTCCATGAACTGACAATTGATATAATTCTTCAAGTACTTGTATTAAGATACAGTATTGTAATTTTTCATGTCAGCTGATAGAATTTCACTCCTTCAAGTGAAATTGGTAATAAATTATTAATTCATTTTATAAAAGTGAAAATAAAAGTAGCTTATGACTTAATGCCCATTGAAAGTTTGCACTGAAATATCTGCTACTTGTAGATTTAATAAAGAAACCTGTTGTGTGCTTGCAGGCGAAAGCAAACTAATTTCATTTCCACCTTACTAAAATGCAATACTATTCCTAAGAATGAAACTGTTGTGACATTTTGTTTCTTGTTTTATAATACAGATCACTTCAGAAGACTTTCTGTTAACCAAAATCCTCAGTCTAGTTTTTTTATACCATTTATTCAGGGGAAAAGTATTCTTTATTAAAAGGGCTCAGTAAATTTCTTCCTTGTGACAACAGTTGTAAAAATAGACTATAATCCAGTTTCAAGAGACTTAGAGAATACTCAGTTTAAGACTTTTTTTATTTAGCAAGCAAAAATTATTAAACCAGCATATGATGCTGCTGTGCTATAAAGACATTTATAGGTATCTTTCTCAATACTAATTTTGGGGACCCTCATAGTTATAACTGTGTACATTTCCATGTCACAATAAAACTAGCCTTCTTCCCTTTTCTATTGAATTTGAACATGTAAATAATGGAGTGTGACAGGCATATCAGTAATTCATACTGAGTCACGTTTGAAAGATATTTGATGAAGCACTGTACTAGCTATTCATTTAGACTTACTAGGCAGTAATATCACACTGACTGTGAGAGTCATGATAACTGGTGAGAGAACAGAATGTCATGTGAAGATACGAAGGTGAGTTTTAGTACTGCACTCATACAATTTTTTAAGATACATTTTTAAATCCCTTCTGAAATTCTGTGGATTGCAACAAATACTATGGACCACCCCTGTGAAATGTCTTTAAAATGTACATAAATGTTCACAAAATGTCCACTGAGTTCCTTTAGTCCATGACTTTGGGCTCCATCTGTTATGGTGGTCACTCAGGACAGGAGAGGTGGTGTGTTGTGTGGAGTTATTGGGCACCAAAGGCAGCTCAGGTCGGGTCACTGCTGCACTTGCACTGATTCTTGTAGGGCTTGTCCTCCATTGGTTCAGGTGGTTCCTGCTATAGTAATTCCTATAACATGCAACTCAAATCATGGGTTACAACAATTTAAATGTATTTCCATTACAATCTCCATCCCTGGTCCCTTTGGACCAGACCATAGGGTTTAACGTTGCAAAGAACTCCTCCCCTTGCCCCTGCACCGGCTGGATTTATCCACAGACTGCAGTCCCTTAGGGTTGCACCTGCTCCAAGTGGAGCCTTATCTGTGGGCCACAGTCTCTCCAGGGGTATACCTGCT
>NW_009233122.1:20949-80794 GCF_000690835.1 Fulmarus glacialis | reverse complement strand
CCAACCTTAATGATTCTATGATTCTTTTAAGCTACTACACTTCAGTAAGGTATGCAGCTGTTACATGCAGGAGATTTACACAGAAAGAGACTGGGCTTAATTCCTTAATTCTAACAGTCTCCAAAATTTTAAAACACTGCCAAATTCCCCCTGCTGATAGTCCAGGACCAGTTACTTCTGTTCATGCAACTGTTGCTGGACAGTCCTCCTGTGCTATGAGAATTCTGGTCTCTCAAGAACAACAGGATAAAGCAGAGAGTACTTCATCCATAAATATTACCTAACTTGCCGATTTATTCGTTTCATATTACATAACTTGCTGATTTATTCGTTTCACGAGCCAATAAATGCTTCATGAAATGTTCCTTCTTTCAAAAAAAAAAAAAAAAAGAAACTGTACCAAAACAAAAAACTTCATTACCAATTCAGCAAACTCAGAATGTCAACATTTATGAACATTTATGACTGTCTCCTCCTGCACCCATTCTGATCCAGGCCTCTCTTCCCTTTAAAGATTTCTTAAGTCAAACCTTCCCCCTCCTACCCCCCCAAAAGAAAAATGCCTTTGTAAAGAGATTTTCTGAAAATTCCCTTAGTTTTCAAAACATGCAGATTAGGCTGACATTTTCTTTAGCCAGTAACACCGCACATGAGACTTCTACAAATGCTTTTATAAAAGAAAATCACACTGGATACCTCCCTGAAAGATAGGTTTTGCTGACAATTTGAAAGAATGCTAGGAAGGCAAGAAAGGCTGTCCAGTTTCAGATGATGCATGAAATTAGGTGATGTCACAGTTGCCTCTGATCTAAAAATCATGGCTACGCAAGCCTAGCTATCCTTAGTATCTCCGTCTGGAGATTCAGAGATTCAGCTTGTAAAAAATTTCTAATGCAGTGTATCAGAATTATCCTGACTTCAAGGAAAAAGCTGCAACTATGTCTGTATTCTACTTCTGAAACAAAAAGCTCAGTAAAGCCCACAGGACTGTACAGGTCATACATCCAAGTCTCCAGATCTTCTCCTTCCTAGAGGCTCTAGACTGAGATAAAAATAAAGGTCACGTTTTTTTGGAATACGGAATACAGGGACAGGTGAAACATTGGCAAAAGAGATGGCAAGAAACTACCCCATCCTATCAACCAATATGGATGGACTAGACAACCTAGGAAAACTACCCTAGTGGTAGTTCCTAAGTTAGAGTTGTACTGAAAAGCATTAAAATGCTTATCTGATCATATTGTTCGGCTACAGTCTCCAGTCTACAAATGAGCAGAAAAATAAACACAGAAAAATACTTAAACTGCATCAATTAAATGCAGATAAGACAGAGATTATCTGGTTGACTTCAACTCTCCCTATTTACATTTTACAAATTAGCAATTATATGTTCAAATCCTGCTTCTTAGATAGAAGATAATAAATACTATGGTGGTTTTCTACCACCATCAGGGAAAGATTTGCTAACAGAATTCTTAAGTGATACTATCTTTATCTTTTACTGAAGTTTTCCAAAGCTGCTTTCCTGGACAACAGACGTGAAGGAATCTAGTTACTGTTGACTGAGGCATCTTAGGATCTAATGAAATATTCATTGGCTTCACACTATTGATATTTTTGAAAAATCCACATGAGAAAGTTTGGGCATATATTAGCTTACTAGAAATACCTGAAATTTTTGCTCTAGAAGATCTAAACGTACAAATTTGGCATGCACTGGACAACCAGCTAATCACATTTGAACTACCTGGCACTGGCTAATAATACCTCAATTAAACTGCATAATTTCCAATCACTTCAATAGCCGCATCAGCTTCCTTGGCATGGGTTTCATGCATATCTGAGTAGAAAAGTTACACGTTCTCCATTTTTAAAGAGCCTTCAAATCAGAGGCATTTTACACCAGTCAGCCAACATCACAAATCACTTAAAATTCAGAATAAATGCGATGAAAATCTGGCCTATAAATGCCTCCTTGATCTGATCATCCCAGGAAGATATAATGCGCTGTTTCTCATCCCATCTAACTAAGCCAAAAACCATGGCAGTTTTGAGTTAGTTTTCTATTATCATTATTATTATTATTAGAAAGTTGCTTTCAGCCCAGGCAATTTTTATGCTTTATTTTTCCTTCTTTTCATATCTCTGACTTCTTCACTGTAAGTTTCCCTCCACAAGCAGTATTAACCTGCCAGATTAGTTACCTTTGTAAATAAATTCTCAGGACTAGAAGCAACAATCTTGAATTTGCACAACATACCAATCACAATCACTCATGCCTAAGCATGCTCCAAGGATGTAAGTGGGCTTTTAAAAGACTCTCCTTTCAGACGATTTCTTCTTGCTGAGAGCTACTGTAGCACAGGGAACCAGATGTGAGAGCACAGACAATGTCTGGCATCCGGCTTAAATTTCTCCCACTAGTTGCTGGCAACAAGAAAGTAGATTGATTTAGAAAGCCTGGAAAAAGGGAATGGAGAAAGGAAAGGATAAAATCTGAACGGCCATCAGGAAACCAAACAAAAGAGCCATCAAGGGACAGAAGATCAGTATGGAGCTTTGCCAGCTGGAAGCAAAATTGGTAAAAGATAAGGCTTCCAGTCCCCCACCTCATACAAGGTGAAGTGACAGGGAGAAGTTGTTAAAAGAAGAGAGCACGAGTAGGAGCTGAAGGAAAGAAAAGGCATCAGGAGGAAGGGCAGGGAATGAATGGATGGCTAAAGCAGACAAGACATTACAAGGGACCATGGAGGGAGTGCCAAGAGTGTAGCTGTAAGGAAAAGGGAGTATGAGGAACATCTTGGGGAATCTGACAGGGGAAGAACGCTTTCTCATCCAGAACATGTTCTTCAGACCTAGAATTGACTCTAATATATCAGCCTCTCAACATGCCTTTGTAGCCAGACACACCCAGGCAAAGCAAATGGCAAAAATGAATCTTGTGGTTTTGTTTTTGGTGGGTTTTTTTGTTTTTGTTTGTTTGTTTGCTTGTTTTTTTAAATAATCAGTGATTGTTGGTATTTTGCTACTACCAGTTGTTCTACTGAGTTGAGTAACAGACTTCATTATGTTCCTGAAGGTCCTAACCCAACTGATGATGCAGTCTCTCTGTGATTTTTAAGAAGGAAAATGTGTATTAGGAACCCTAAGAAATGGTTCTGAAGTCAAGTAATTAAGCTGTTTGTGCTATACTTACAAGTCTTATGAAAATCCTTTTCATACAGTAAAAATAATCTACCTTCTCCGATTATTAATCTCTCTTGACACTGGCTTTTTTTGGTAACACCTGCTCCTAACACGTTCTCTGCTCATATCAAATATCTCCTTAATTTCCCACATATTTTCCTCTGCCATGTCATCTTTTTTGTCCTTCAGCTTTGTGCTTACATTGTATCAATTTCTACTTTCTTTCTCAGTTATTCCTGTCTCCTGTTTCTCTTGAATGTGCTGCCAAGCTTTCAATTTTAAATTATTCTTGATTTCCCCTTTTAGACTTGCCAGAAATGACTCAGTCCCCTTTAGACTGTATTTGCCTTTACAAAAAAGTTTAACAGAGATGAAATTACATATTGTTTCTCACTATGTGCACTCACTATACACACAGCTTCCCTCCTCCCATTGGTATGATGTAACAGATTACAATGTAAAAATCACAGTTTAGAAAAAAATAATTAGAAAATCACACAGCTTTTACATCTTCAAAAGCTTATCCTTTACACAATGTCAGATGCAAAATACATTTCATTATATTGTACCTGAAAGCGAGTAAACAGGGTTTTGTGTTTTGTTTTTTTTTTTTTTTTAAAATGGATTAACTGGCTTGTTTTCACAGATTTACAGACATATTAGCTTATCTACAGTTAATATATATGTTAGGACCAAGTTCTGACAGAAAATTAGTTGGCAAACAAAAGCTATGAGCAATGAATTAGTAAGCACCAAATCTTCCGAGTTGCATAAATTCTGCAAGACACTTGAAAAACCAGACATTTATTTTGAAAAATGGTAAGATAAATACCCTAAACTCCTGCAGCATAATTTATAGATCCTAGGACCAGAAATAAGACAAAAATTTTCTTCTTTTATGCCATACAAACAGAAATCAAAAAGGCTCAACAGAGCAACAATTTATCTTCTGTATAAAATAAAGCATAAATACCAAGCCACCTTTGTGTTTCTGTCAATAAGTACTATTTAACTGAAACATTTCTTCCAGAGACATATCTGGCCCGAGTCATATACAACATACTAACTATTTATGTGTCCAGGAAGCATAACTATCAGTCCTCTATCTTCTCGTGATTATTCTACACTCCTGCTGTTTTTATGCATCCTTTTAAGAACATGATTACCAAGACATTTACAGCACACCGATAGTGACCCTTTACTAACGACTTAGAAATAAATTCCTCCTCCTATTCAAAACTCCCATTTATAAATCCAAATGCTCATAGGTCTTTTGCCACAGGATTTCATACCAAAAGTTCAAACTGACCTGCTTGCCTTTTGTGAGTTCCACATTCTCTTGAAGCCACAGCTACTCAAAACATATTCCCTTGTTCTGTTCCCATGTTGGTCTGGCCAACACGGGCTGTTGTTTTTTTTCTTCTTATAACTTACAGCCTGCATCTACACCTTTGGCAACACTAAAATGGACTTCATTTATACAGGCCACATTGGCCAGTTGATTAAATTTCTTCAGAGTTTTCTATTTACTTGCCATTTCAACATGAGCAAATCTACAGTCAGCTATAAATTCTTATGGGAATACTTTTATTGTCAATCACTACTATACTGATGATCTCTTATTTTCCATTAACTGAATTTCTGGGATGGGGAGGAGGAGCAAAATCAGACTAACTGGCTCACAGATACCTAGGTCACCTTAGATGACCTTTTCTGAATATGGACATAGTTGCGTTCTTCTGGTTTAGGCACTTACCCGTAATTTTATATTTTGAATTTAAAAAAATGAATGTTAATAGGCTAAAGAACTACTTTGTCATTTCTTTAAAGATTTGTCAGCTGATTATCCAATTCATAAATGGCAATACAGCACTACTGCAGACAGCTTAGCATCCTCTTGATTCCTAATAGACTAGAAGAGTTCACCATCTTTATCATGTGATAGGTGAACACATCATTAGACGCAACATAACTTTTGCTAGTGGTTTTGCTAGTTTTTAGTGGTTTTGCTTAGCAGGTTTTTGTAGCATTCGTGGCATTTATTTCATTTTTCTCTCACAGTACCTGTTCTTGTCCAAACAGTTTTTATATTCAAACTCCTTTATAAGAGGGAAACACAACAGTTAGCACTGAATGAAAACAAGTTCCAAAAGGCAAAACCAGCCAAAGATGCCTGGTTTTAAAGTGCTATCATGTCCGGAGTTGTATTTTTGTTTTGTTTTGAAGTGAAAAAAAATCCTACTGGAAAAACTGTGTTTTCAGTTCATGAAAAAGAATGCCATATTTCCTCTCTGGATCAGATCAAGCATGAAAACCCTCAGTGCAGACGCTAACGTAGGAGGAAAGAACATAGGAAAACTCAGTGGGCAGAAATTAGTGTGTTACTGTGCCAACAGTAATGCCAATAAATGAATGTCTGGAAAAATAACAGGTAAGATACTGTGCTTGCTGTCACTGGTGCCCATCAGCATCAGTATGACTGTTACACTACTGAAGAGGGGGCCAAAAACTAATAGACATGGTCATCAGGAGATATATGGCATGCGAGTAGTTACAAATGATCTATTCTTTCTTAGCTTTTATAGCCCTCTGCAGGAACATGACCAAAGAGTGAGCTTTTAGAGTGGCTATTACTGCATAGTTAATTGTATTTTCTATTGCTAAAACAGTTGTCCTTTATTTTCACCTGTTTAAAGCATGCTATACCAACAGGCAAACAGATTTCCAATCAGACTTAGAGGAAACAAAATTGCAATGAAGTCAATCTTTCCCTCCTTTCTTCCTCTTCAGGTGCAGTGCGGTACCAAGATGCAGCAATAAATTGGGCTAAGTGTCATTTGCCAGCCAAGAAAACTTTTAGTACAAGCCTGGTAAACAGAGACTGCGCAAGGATTACAATCTGCACTACAGCGAGCAGTGGTGATGCCCAATATGTGACAATGCTTTAAAACTCAAGAAAAAAAGATTTCTTTCAGACTGTGTCCTGTTAGAGACCAGTGAGCTGTCACGACCACTTATGAATAAGTAGCTCATCTCCTGGCAACACACTGAAATCTCATCTCTATTGGATAGGATGTACACAATGCTATTATCTCTTCTGAGATTTTAAACCTTTGAAAATTTAATTTAGATAAGCCCCTTCATAGGTACAGTCAAGACTTCTGTGAAACCAGTTCACAAAATATATTGTCTTGCTTACTGAAGACCTATACTTTACATATTTAGGTCAGTTATTGGGGATATCCATTGGCATATATAACATACTTTTACTAAGGAGTCTTCCTGAACAGAAGAGATGCTGCCTGTCAGTTTCCTGGAAAGAATTAGTTTGATTATCTGTTAATAGAGTATCAAGTACTTAACAGCCCTCGGTCTCTATTTTAAATGACAGATTTTAGGCTGGATTTATCCATGCGAATTATATTATAATCTTGCCCAGAAATATATGTCATTTTGGTGGTGTTTATAAGGATGAGAAAGACAATCATGTAAAGGAACTGCTTTATATCTAAGGCTGGCAAAGGTAAAAAAAGTAAAATATTAGTATTTTTTAATTGCAAATACCATAAATAACTTTGTTCAACAAAAATAAAACAACAATCTATCCTTTTTATTGTATTAATAAATCAGCAGCAGACAAGAACACTTTGTCATAATGGTGTAAGCGTCCTCCTGCCACTATCACACAACAGCCGTTAGAATAATATTCACTTTGTTTTCCCTACTTGATGCCGTTTCTCAAGCACAGCCATGTACTCTGCGCAACAATTGACCCTCTATCCACCTCTGGGCTTCTGTCATTCCACACATTATTGCTAGTAGGAATGTTTTATTTGCCACTACCAGTCACACCGAGAGTTTTAATGATTTATGAAGCTTCACTTCATGAAAAAAAGCAACGGGTACCTTGTGCACTCTCTCCACACCGGATAAGATGCTTAGTCACTCTAAAGGCAAGATGGGGTTACTCCTCCACACCTTAGAAATCTCTTTATGACTGCTAGCAAATGAGCTCTAGGCAAAGCGTGTTAGTATCACTTACTCCTAATTCACAGCCACTTGGCTTTCTTTACAATCCAGAACATACTCAAGAACTGGAAACAACCCCCAAATCCTGCTGCAAACAGCTGCAGCTGAACTTTTGTGGGGAGGAACCCAGAAGCCATGTTTGGTTTTATTACAGACTTCCTGTAAGATGCTAGTCAAGAGAGTTAAATCTGTGTTTTCAGAGACCACTACAGCATTCCTTTTTCCAGTTCACCTTGCTTCAGAAAGTGTGCTGAATTTTCAGAAGCTTTAAGGACTCTAATCTGTAAATGAGGGCCATAGGCTCTCGGAGTGCTAATTGCTGAGACAAGGTACAATCATCCTTCTGTTCACTGAAGCACCCCAAATCCAGGAAATATCTCCAGCGTTTTATCCATAAGTCTATCTACTACTCAATTACTGATGTCTGAAATTAGCATGATAACATGTACTCTCACAAGAATACCGTAAACTTTCATGAATGAACATTTCACACGGATGCTCCAGCAAGCCCCTGGATATGCTTGCTCCAGGTACTTTCTCTCAACATCAGAGGATTTTGCTTCCTGCTCTCAATATACACAGGATCTCGCTCAACTCCTAACACACACAACATGAGAGAGCAGAAAATAAAGCATGCAGGAAACACACAGGGGAAACACCAAAATCCTTAACCAAGGCTGAAAGTTTATGAAGGTACTACAAACTGAAATAAGATTTATTAGTGGAAGTCTAATATCAAAGGACTTCATCTTCCAATTCACACAGCCATGAGAAGGGGAGAGGAGTGACTATGAGAAAAGCTGCTATTTGAAGGAGTTTAGCAACCCCCCCAGGTGACACTAAGCCCCAGAAGGTGTCCAGGGCGATGAGGGCTTTCCACCACGGTGAGCCACGCAGTATCACAGACAAGGGTGGGGCTGTAGCCATGGGGAAGGGTCAGACTTGGCATATAGAATGCCGGAGACTCCTTCCTCAGTTGGGGAGATGCAGATGACTAACGATCAGTGGATGGGGCTCATTTCTGCTTGGCTAGGACTTGCTATGTAACAAGGAAGTATGCTGAGTCCCTCTGGAAAGACACAAACCTTCCTGAAGCAAGGAATGAGTAAGAAGAGGTCCCACAGCATGGAGAATACCTTGAAGATAGTGGCACTGCTTCTTCTGATCTTGTTTCTTCTGCAAATGCTGACTCAGCAAATTGGACTCAAAGTTACCCCAGAGATGGGAGGAGATTACTGCTTCCTAGTCCCTTCTCACTGGGGACGCTTCCTGAAGAGCAGGGATAGCCAACCTTACTGGTTCCAGCCCCATCAGAAATTCACCTTCTCAGCCTTAATGTTGTCTTCCTTCCTCCTTTGGTGAGGATGATGGTGATGGCAGGGGCCTTATCACTAGAATTGCTCAGAGAGAAAGGGCAACTGCAACTTCTTTGAGAGCTCCAGCCTCCAAGGAATAAATGGTACTCAAGGATTATTAACCCTCAGGGGAGATGCCACAGTATCCAGAGACAGTAGACACGCCTATGATTAGGATCACTGTGAAGAGATTACTACTCCTGTAGATTTGCTCAAAAATTTGGACTTTACTTATCTGTTCTTCAAGAAGCTGGACAGACATTTGGCATGCAGTATGAGTATCACGTTCATTCTAGCAGTGGGTATAGTCACTCCTGGAGGCTATTGGGCAGGAGCCATAGAGGAGAAACAACAGCAACTCATCAAATACAACTGTAACAAACCAGAAGATTTTGAGCACACAGCTATCAACTCTGGTATCTTCTTCATTTGCGAAAACATAGCAACATTGTCCTTTATCTTGCTTATGCTTTATTGCTCCTATGATCATTTGGTGTGTTTAATTACAGGATTATTCTGCATATATGCACCACTTCGGCTCTACAGCTGTCTCTCTGCTTCCTTGAACAAACTCCCATTTGGGGAGCAGAAAGTTCATTTACAGTGTCTTCACAAAGGCTTGGAAGTGAAGAAACTGCTCCTAGCAGGGTTCAGTATCTTTACTGCTGTCTTTTGGATGGTCTTCGGAAATGAGGAGCAATGGGCCTGGATCCTGCAAGATGCTCTAGGAATCTCTATCTGCCTTTATGAGCTCAAAGAAGTTCACATAGCCAATATGAAGAACTGCAGCTTGTTTCTGCTGGCATTCTTGGTCTATGATGTCTTCCTTGAACTTATGACTCCTTCACTAACCAGGTGTGGGGACAGCATAACAGAAATTATAGCTCTGGGACCATTTAATTCAGCACACCACAAGAAAATCCACAAGAAAATTTCTGCTGAAGATTCCAGTGTGGTACCCTACATCAGGTTCTGACAGACCTTCTACTGTCTTAGGCCTTGAGGACATTGTAATTCCTGGTCTCCTGGTAACTCGCTCTCACAGATTTGACATTCAGGCACGCTCATCACAGATCTATTTTGTAACTTCTACTGATCTATTTTGTAACTTCTACTGCAGCTTATAACTGCGGTCTGTTGGCAAGCTTTGTTGTTTCAGCATTAATGCCGAAAGATCAGCCAGCTCTTTTCTACTTGGTGCCATTCATTCTTACTGCTTGCCTGGTTGTTGCTTTTTTGTGCCAGGAGTTGAGAGCGTTTTGGACAGGCAGTGATTTTACAAAGCAGCCCTCCTGTCCTCCCTCAGAAATCAGTATCAGCTACCCTGATGCCCAAAAAGACCCAGATCCACAAATGTGACTGAAAGAGGTGGAAGAACACATAATCCACCATATACCCAATAAAGACCAATTAGATAATTTGTGTTGAAAAAGAGAATTTACCAATACCAACATACATAGTGAAGAGAAAACCTCATGTTACCCAGAGAAAAAGCAAGCACCAAACATGACTGTTCTTGAACAAAATCTTAAATCAGAGAACTGGATAGACACCATAGGAGATGAAAGAATTCTAGAGCCACATCCTGAGAAAACAGCTATACAATATGGCTGATTTCCAGGTAACAGAGGAAACTCTCTGGAAAGAGACTTTGAAAAGACTGTATGAACAGACAGCTCCAATCTAATAATAAAAGTGTAACTTGCAATAGCATCCTTTTTTTGTGAAATGCAAGTGCTTTATCTTATTCTGATCTCTATGTATACATGATACTCTTTCATTAAGCATTTCTATCGTGAGGCTATTACATACAATAGAGTGATATCAAGATATTTTATTTTATTAGTGTTGGATAAGAAGTTAAAGATAACCATAAAAAATAAAAAACATTCTTATACAGTAAGTCTAGGGAATTAACTTGGAATAAACATAAAGGAACCTACTGTTCTGGCGAAAAGGCTAAATAATGCCTTGATAGGCATCATTGAAAACTATAAAAAAACATGGATTCATAACTAAAGACAAAAATTGTATTTGTGCCAGGATGATGCATGACAGAAAAAAATCTCCCAATGCAGCCACAAAAAAAATTTTGTTGTTTTTTTTTGTGTTTTGGGCTTGGGGTTTTTTTTGTTGGTGGTGGTTGTTGTTTTTTTTTAATTCACATAAGGCTGATCTTCATCCTAAGCTGCCATACTCAATGTTTACTCCAACGTAGGCATATGGAACATTTCATTTCTACCTATTTTTGTTATATTATCAACTACATCACAGTCCCCCCCAAGCGTAATGAAGACCATGTGTAGTTCCTATAGCAGTTAAAGGATTGTTGCAGGGATTACTGAGAAACAGTCCGGCTCAATTTAGATAAGAAGTCATTATATATTTTACCACCAGTATGTTAATTTGGCCTGTTAAACTCCATTTGACAGATGGAAAAGAGGAAGCATAGTGGTGCCTGTGAACTCAGAAAGTGGAAACCTTGTTCACACACCTTAACTACAAGATCAAGCTTCCTTTTTGATCAAAATGCAAAATGTAAAAATTTTATCCATTCCATCATAACATGGGGTGGAGAAAAGGAGTGCCTAGTTCTCACAGTATGGCTCCCAGCCACCTACTAAGCAACTCTCCTAAACTCTGTACCTCCAAAAATATGTAATTAGTAGCTCCTGATTGAGTATAGGCACAATGAATTCTGCACTTCCTATTTAGAGATTTAGGTACTTGGAGATTATGCCTATTAATGTACAGTTTAATAATAGGGAATAATAACTAGTAAAGTAAACACTTTGTATTGGTTGCTCAGTGGAAACTGGGAAGAAACCTCTGGCATACAGCAAAATACAAGAGAGCCTGGCTGGACATACAGCACCCTCAGGAGATCTCATGCTTTTTTCTTCCGCTTTTTATCAAGTCTCTTTTTCTTTCTTTGGTTTGACAGTATAATTTCAAAAAAATTCCAGTATACAGTATACCCCACTTGTACTGGAGTCCCAAGTACTGTATCCAGCTCTGGGGTCCCCAGTACAAGACAGACATGGACCTGTTGGAGCGGGTCCAGAGGAGGGACACAAAAACAATCAGAGGCTGGAACACCTCTCGTATGAGGAAAGGCTGAGAGAGTTGGGGCTGTTCAGCCTGGAGAAGAGAAGGCTCCAGGGACACTTTATAGTGGCCTTTCAATATATAAAGGGGGCTATAAGAAAGATGGAGAGAGACTTTTTGCCACGGCCTGTAGGAACAGAACAAGGGGCAACAGTTTTAAAACTGAAAGAGGGTATGTTTAGACTAGATAGAAGGAAGAAATTTTTATGATGAGGGTGGTGAGACACTGGAACAGGTTCCCCAGAAAAGTTGTGGATGCCCCATCCTTGGAAGTGTTCCAAGTCAGGTCAGATGGGGCTTTATGCAACCTGATCTATTGAAAGATGTCCCTGCCCATGGCAGGGGAGTTGGACTAGATGATCTTTAAAGGTCCCTTCCAGCCCAAACCATTCTACGATTCTCTATCTCTATTCCACTATTTTAGCACATATTCATTATATATTTCAATAACGTACTTTGGAGAAAAGCCACAGGCTCAAAGCTTCAAAAAAACCTCCAAGAATCTCAAAAGCAATGACAGATAGGTACCTCATTCCTATGTAGGAACTGAGACAAAGAAAGGACACTCTTAGATCTGATAATATACACCTAGTCAGACACCAGATCGCCTGTCCATGATCAGCCAGGAAAAACTTACTGTGTGGAGGATTTAAACAAGGGCCTCCCAGATTGCAGACCTACTACCCCTGCCACCAGATAAATCTCAGTGTGGTTTCAACTTGAGAAGACTGAAACAGAATGCACAGGCAGATTTTCCACTGTGTCAGGTTTCACAAGCATATCTTGATTTTCTTCTATTCAAAAGGCATTCTGACATGGAAAAATGGAGAAAGATGGTGATTTTTCCCCAAATCAGGAGAACTGCCTGTTAGACAGAGAAACAATTTTGTCTCTCTACATCAAGAGAAAGGTACAGTGAGGCAAGACAACCAAGACATTCAGCCAGAGGGACATGAAAACGCATCCTCCTCAAACTTCAGCTTTACCTGCTCATGACTCAAGAAAGTCCAGTAGAAATTCCTACGTGTAAAAGGTTGAGCTGTTAAAAAATGCACAACTGTCATGTTTCACAAAGAAAGCCCTGTGACTCAACACTGGAGAGAACAAGCCACTGGACATTTTAAGCCAAGCTGTCAGTTGCTAAAAACAGCAGGGTTTTTTTTGGTTTTAAGGGAGACATATTTCATTATTCCCCCATCCGCTGCAGTGAGTAAGAGGGAACTCTTACTGAAAGAAGGGACAGCAATACCCGCAATCTTAATACAAAAGGTTTAAAAATTTACCATCAATTGTAATCAGCATCATTAAAACCGTGATCACAGTTGATGCTCCTCTGAGTAATACTAGTAACATGACAGCTAAAATATAGCATGGAGACCACAGAGTCATGCCACTAGACATGCTAAATAATTTTTTAAAACGAACATGTTTCTAATGAGAGCAGTAAGCATCACAATTTTATCTAAATTAATAGCCAGCTGTACTTAAAAACTATGATCAATATCTACCATTATGACTCATAATCAGATAAAATCCTATCAAGCACAATTACCCTCTTCATACAAAGGGCAAAAGTATATAGATAAACCATGCTGACTATCAAATTCTCCAAACGTGGCCACTTAAAAATGACTGAACTTCCACAGCTGATGCTGAGTCTTGGACACGTTCTTTTATGGTTGTCACTACAGCATCTTTAACAGCACAAAGTGATAGGAGTCAAAATTAAGAACGAACAGCTTTTATAACTGTCGTCAAATAGCAGTAACTCTTGTTGCAGACCTAAGCAGAATTTATATAAATTAAACGGGGAAAAACAGGATTAATTCCAAGCAGCCTGTTCATTGTATTGGACCTATTTTTCAATACATCAAAGACAACATGCAAAAGACCTAAAGAGCCAACAAATATGGGGTTTTCTCCTAGTTATTTTTAGGGCTGCGGGCTTAAAATCCCTGAGAACTCGTTGATACGTATGTGGTGCTCCCCTAAACAAAGGGGGAAGATACATATGAACACATGAAAGTGTACCAAACCTTAAGCCATGAAATATGGCTGGAAGCCTAATGTTCTAGGTAATGGGCTACAGAAGGGACATGAAAAATAAAGGATAAAACCAAACAAATCAAAGACATAGGCAATAGAACAAAAGACAGATACTGGTAAGACATAAGAGCAGCTATGACAATTTTAGGTTGGATCAGGCTCCAGCCTTGTTAAAGTACGTGAAGAGGTCACAGCAATGTTACTGCTAGACCAAAGAAGTCCATGGTTGCAAGTCTTTGGGTATATGCATCCTTTCAATCTAAGCATGTCTTTGCATAACCTCTCAGAAGTATAAGTCTCTGATCTTTTTTAATAGATGTTTCAAAAGTGTGATGAAATTGGCTTGATATTTCTCAGTTTGTCGCTGAGAAAATGGTAAGAAGATTGTGTAGCGCTTTTGTGAAGCAAACCTACAGCCTTGCAGGAGAAGTGACAAAACTATTATTTCTATCTTCATGGAGTTACAGAATATCAAAACAAGTTATTGTTGGCATGAGAAGCTAGTGACTTGACATTTCAGGCTGATGTTTACTTGAGTGGATATCTTTTGAAAACATCTTAATAAAAGAAGCATTTCAAAGCTCTAACAAAGAGTCCTAAATCGGCCGAGACCTACAAAGAAACAAGCTTTAAAAATTCCATACTCTAAGAATCTGGTTACTTTAGACAACTCACTGCTGTAAAATCAGTTTGCAAACTATTGAGAAACCAGGATTCTAGGAAATTCTTCACATGCAACATTTGCTAGAATACATTAAATTTCACAGATACCTTCCAGCCTCCTTACCTCTTGTCCTGAAAGGTAGTATGCTGCTAGAAGACCGCCAATGAAGCGAATATTGACCTCAAAAACAGACACTTCGGAATTCTAGAACAGGAAGAAAGAGTAAATAATTAACCAACTCTCTAATCAAAGAAGAAAAAAAAAAATCATCAAGGCAGAGGCAAGTACGTACCCTAAACCAATCTGTATGCAAGGGTTTGTACTGTTTCAGTATCTAGATCCATACTGAAATTCCTGTGCACATCTTCACGACACCAAGTGATAATTCTAGTTACAGCTTGAACTAATTTTTAAAAATCAGATTAGCTTTTCTCCTGCTCTCTAATGATATTATCACCACAAAGTGCAATTAAAGTTGTTTGGAGATGGTGGGAAAGAAGGCAAGGACTACATATTTTCATAATTCAGCATCTCTTCTCTTACGTTTGAGCATAACACCAAAAATTCTGGGTTTACAGGATAAAGTAGAATAATAATTAGAGAATTCCTGTAATGTGTTTTCTTAACCTGAATTACCAATGTGCAATCTCAAATTCAGAGCTCCATTTTAACATAGTCTCTGTCTAGGAATAGCCTTTATGTATTTAATGTTATGACAACAAGTACTGCAAGACCACTGAGAAACTCAAGAGAATAAACCATTTTACTGCCTTCCTCTGCATTAATATCCTTGGGCTACATTCACCAGTATCTTTTGACTCATTTAACTCACTGAAAAATTAAGAGGAACTAGATAGTTTTAACATCTTTCTGCCTCCCTCTGCACCCTATTCACTCCTTTGCCTGCATACAGCCCACCTGTCTCCCCCATAAACTTCTCTTCATTCAACCCATTAGACACAGAAATGTAGTTTTATTAAAAGATTTTGAGATGAGGGAGACTTTTCCTTTTATACAGAAAAGTCACTACAATGTACACTGTAGAATTTGACCCACCAATTAGCACACAGTTGAAATGATACTTATAGGTATGTCTTCCCTTCCACACTATTTCTACGGCACCTGTGGTTATATCATGCATTTTGCTTGTATCCAAAGTAAATGCATTTTGCACATATTACTTATTTCAGAAAGATGATATGAATACTTTAAAGATTATATGAATACTTTAAATATTTCCTCAAATAGCGCTGATGATTGAAAGCCTAAAGTTTGAAATACTCCAAAACACAGGTTTTTAGTAAAAGACATATTTTTATTCACATACAGGTGATACAAGAAAAATATCAAAAATGCAGCATGCGATTCCACTTAATACCTATTAAAGTCATGAATTACACAAGCAGTGATACAGTGTAGAGTGAAACCAATGATTTCTATTTCCCAGTAAAAGAATCCAAGAGGAACAAATTTATGTATTTATTTATAAACTTCAAACAATATAAGGAAATTACTCAAGTCTGGTGTATACATAAGACAACTCATTAACCTTCAGGAATGTTTTTTTGGTAAGTAGGAAGCTGTACTTGAACCCCAGTGGGTCATGTAAATTTCTTTGACCCAAATCCTAGATTAGTTCTACAAATTTATAGTGAGATTGCCTCAGATCAGACAAAAGTTGTGAAAGTAATTTAGTTCACCCTCATAATGGTACCATTATGTCTATGCTGCCTCCGATATATTTAGTCTTCCGTTTTAGACTGAATAATAATCTGACACTAACTGAAAAAAGCAGAGTAGAATTTCTTTAATGTTTGCTAGACAGTCAATGTATAAAACAAAAGGAAAAAACTCAAACAAATGATTTCTGAAATGTAGGATATAATATAAAAACAACAGTAAAGCATCTGCTCAATTCTGACTGTATACCTACGTTTCATTTTGTGCATTACTGACTGAAAAATTATTTTTGGAACCACAGGGCAAGTCCAAGGATAGAAATAAAAATTCCGTCACAGAGTCTGTGACAGTCCCAAAATTAGTAATAAGTACACTAATCAATAAGGATAAAACAGAGCTATTTCTTCCATTTAACACTTCCAAACCCTGCACACACGAGGAATGTCAGATGCTATATGACCAACTGGGAAATTCTTGTGATAGATTCAGAACCTGTAGGCAAACTAAGACAACTCAAGTGGCATTCTTCATGTTAAAACATCTTAAGGACAGGGAAGAAGAAGAGATTGTATTGTTAAGTAATTTACACACTGTGGTTTGGGGGGAAATTGTCTTTCACAGCTTGGTTACTTCCAACTACTATCTGCTAGTAAAGCCTCATCTTTCTGCCTTCATTTCTGAGGCCCTGTTGGTTCTCACTGACCACTTTCCCTTTCTTCCATTATCCAATTACAATTTGTACTTTGAAAATAACATATATAGATGTATCTTTACTTATAATTAAAGTGTGAAAAGATTGGGGTGGGTTTTTTTTCAAAATAAAGTTACAAACACAGAGAACTTCACTAAAGCTTGCATCTGAACTTCTGATACTTTGAATCATAAGCTTTTTAAGTTCCAGCTGAAAGACCTCTTCTGTCTCCCCCCAAGAGGAACCCTGTGAAAAGGACTAGAGAAATATTAGGGCAAGCTCTACTCACCACACTGAAATCAAGGTTTTTGTCAATCCACTCTTGTCCTTCTCTGAATTCATCGTGAAGCCCCATGATATAAAGAGTATCCAATGCATCTACTATGGTAGCACCCATTTGTGAGTTTCCTAAGGCAAAAAGAAGGATTTATATTACAAGTGATTATTTCATTACTTTTCTTAAACGTCACAAGCATGAGAAAATAACCCAAGCAGTAGCAAACCAAAGTTACTACAAAGATGACAGCACAAAGAATAATCAAAATGAGCAAGGAATTAGCAGCTACGTAAGAGGATCACACTTTTCTTTCAAAGCATCAGTCCTCTGGCACAGTTTGTCTTCTGGGGAGAAAAGACGACTAAAGATAGAAAAAAAAAACCCTTTTCATCTGCTTTCCTAACCTGAACATGAGCAACTGTACTTTGACACAAAAAAAAGGAGAGAAAGACATTCAGCTTCAAAAAGCTATTAGGAATTCTAGGACAGAAGTGTTAAAAAAAAGCATATGCAAGATAAAGCAATCTGTATTTGCAGTAATGCCTTGCATTTCCTAACATTTACTGCTAAAACATTCAAATTTTAGCAATTATGGAAGCTACCTAGTCACTGAAAGCATGGACTGATGAGCAGGGCTGCCCTGGCTTAGCTTGACTGATAAAGCCCGCAGCCCCAAGATGTTCACGGCACTGCCTGCAGGGACCCACACTCTGAGGTGCTAATGGACTCCTGAATTGTCACCATTTAAAGTGGAGCATTTAAAGCCCAACAAAAATCAATGGTGCTCTACCCTAAAACACCATTCACTTGAAATAGTAGCAATTTAGGATTGACTGATGAGTGACTCATCGGTTTGTACAAGGGAGATAGGGTGAAGAGGTGGCGAGCCACCGACCATGTTAGCCTTGACCTCCTCAGGCCCTCCCAACCTAAGCTGTTGCCCTTAGCAGGCAGAGGTCTTTGTTTCTAGAGGAAAACAAGAATTACCATGGGTTTATTTATTTTCACGAAGTGTATAAAACTTCCTACACACTAAGAAAGTAGCCCAATTTCACTGTTCATACCAGTATTCTATAAAACAGTAAAATAACTTTATGATTAACAATTTAATGACAGTAGTCTCCTAACAAGCCAATTTTATTTTTTTAATGTGCTTTTCATCCATAATGGAATTTCTACAGCACAGTGTTCCTGCTTGGTTGTTTCTATTCATTCATTTCTGATTTTTACATGTTTAGAGATTTTTTTTTTTCCCCTCAAGCATAACAATAACTGAATGAAGCCATCACCCTCATTGTATTTCTTTCATATAAATGACTGATACTTACATGCAAGCTTAATTCCATTTTCAGAGATCTTTCCCCGAATAATAAAAATTAAACACAACAGTCTCTATGATAAAGTAATCACCAACCAACTTCTTCAAAAATAGCCGTGCATCTGTTTTAACTAATTTAAACTAGATATGGAAAGCCTTAAGTCAGTGGTGTTTGTTAAGAATATTCAAGTACATATTGGGACATGCTACCTTTCACAAGATTAATTAAAAAGACATATCCTTTGATGAATTGGCCACCAGGCATACCTGTAACTCTCAGGAAATTAATTCACCGTGGTGCATAAGTACTGTAAGGTTTAACACCTTCAGCCAAGTGACAAATTCCATTGCTTGTGCTGAAGTGGAGGTCGCTTTGAGCAGAGCTACAGCATGCACTTAACTTCATACCTTTTCATAAGCATAATGTGACAGTTATCTAATTTATCACTTCAAAAATATGCAAATCAGACCACGACACAAGGACTAACCAGTGTTAGCTGACAAAGTATTTCTGACGTAAAGGTACAATGTGTTACACTGCTATGGCACTCTGTTCCTTTATTTAAACCACATTGATAACATTTTCAAATACACAGGGTGTTTGAAAGAATAGGGATACATAGCCTTGGGAAATCCTGAAAGCTCCTCTTGTAATAGTTTCAAAAAATAAAAACCTTCTAACTTAAACACAGTGATAACCATGTCAGTAAGCTCTCATATTCTATAATGGGCATGGGGTGAGGACAATACATTGCATGGGGATGGATTGGTGTGTCGTTGTGTCCCCCCACCCCAGAAAAAAGTTCACACGCCACTGTACAATCATCCACAGTTTTCTAGATCTCAGAAGTATACTCCAGTGCTTACAAGAGGGGACAGCACTATGTTGGGCACAAGAATATCTGCTTTCCAGCCTTCCGGAAAATATCTTTAAAAATAGATGTTTAAACAACCTTTTTCATGGAGTGCTCTGCACAGAACCATGAAAGAAGGGCTATGGAAATGCAAAAGCCCATGATTATTTTTGCCATCCCACAAATCCAATAGATGCACCCAGACAGAGACTGAGATCAAAAAGCCCAGAAGTGCTGGAACAGAGCTCTTTCCAGAGTGGAGCAAAAACGCCCATGGTTTCCTAACACATCCCATAGTGACGGAACAATATGACTTCACCAAATACAGACAAGAAATTTGCTTTAATCCTCACAGTGTTAAAATGAGCCCTCAACCTCATATATAGAAATCCCACCTAAACTTGTAGTCCCCAATAGGGATTAACTGACAACCTGTCTCATAGAAGATCCAGTGTTGTTTGCAGCCACAGAAATAAACGCAGTCCGATAGAGCAAAACAGACTTGCTCAGCATTTTTTGCCCCTAAGAGTCAATTAAAGACACAGGTTCATACTCTAAGATTTTGTCTGGGCCACACTACAATAGTTTGTTGAAGCTCTCCCTCCTGCTGCCTTTTTGTCCCTTTGTCTCATCTTTTACATCTGTCTTTCCTACACCCACAAACATCCAACAAAACATTACTGAGCAAAACCCCTTCTGCTCACACATGCCTCTTCCCTGAGCAGTGACGGGTGCCTGTTTCTGAGATGCAGATCAGTATGGTTATAGCTTCTAGATTCCATGTGAGAGCTCAACTGTTTCTCACCATGGTCTCCTAAGGATAGTATTTATATCCCAACCCATAATAAATTACTCATTTTTCTTGTTTCTTATACATAAGTAGGCTATTTCAACCAAATTTGGTTTATTTTTCCTTTTTCTTCTTAAACATATGGTAACTAATCCTAACTGCACACCAGCACTTCTTCCTTGACGAAGACTCAGATGAACAATAATTGGTTTTTAAACTTTTTTGGCTGAACAAATTTCTAAAAGGTCAAGAGATGACAAGTCAATATTTTGCAACAGATTGTCTACCCAGTCTTCTTCCTTTAGTGTCAATCAGGCAGCACAAAGCAAGCTAATTCCCTCCTCCTGGCCATTGAAGGGGAAGAGTCCAAAATGCAGAGTTCATACCCAGAAGCCCTGTGCCTACAAGAATAGAGGGCAGAGCTGGACATAAGGCAACACAGAGGACAAAAGACTTAACATAAAACCTTGGCTGACCCATGTTGCAAGATAGGTACAACTTAAAACCATTTGTGGGCTACACTAGGTTAGGTTAGAGAGTAAACTTAATTAACTGCTCTCAGCTTCTTTCTTGGAGGACTATGTGGAGAGGATGTAATTCTTAATTTGTTTCTAAATAACAGGTTCCACTGAATTCCTTTGTATCTGCTGAGGTCCACAACCTAACCAGAACAGGCAATGATGTTGTCATAGCTGTCCTCCTTCATCTTAAAATGCAGTGCACTACCAGCAAGGCAGCGGCTGAAATCTAAAGCAGGAAGAAACAGCAAGTGTTCAAAGATCACTGGCCTGCATTGGTCACTCGTGGTGCTACAGGGAAAACAGACTACAATGGATAGGCAGCTGTACTTCCCCCTTTTGATGCTGATACAAACCATTCAGTCTAAAGTCACAAAGACAAATAATTTTCCGTTCGTAATAGAGTATGTTTTTTTCCTTTCATAGCCATGCTAAGATCCATAAATTTCGCCTTAAAGGACAAGAGGATAGTCTTAATGGACTTAAACTGCAGAGGGTGTAACTTGAAAAGGAATAAAGTAACTCTAAACAGTGAGATAATAGTTTAGAGGGGTATACACTGCTTACTACCACCTCAACCAGTCCGATCTATTATTGCTCCAAATACAGAGAGCGCAGATGTCTCATTGTGGTGAAAAAGGCTATAAAACAATTAAATTATAAGAGAAAATAACACTTCTCCTAGCTGAAGGCACTCCTCCCAGGATCTGCCTCTGTTCAATACAAAGGCTCGGTTGGTCATGTTGCGTAAGATAATAACTGATTCCAAAAGGGCTCAGTTTTACAAATGTCAGATTAGGAAGTTTCCTCTACATATAATTATAGTTCTAGTTGATTGAGCTCCAAATTTAATGAAGTTTGCCTAATGAATGCAATGCTCATTCTTCTAAATAAAACAGAACATCCATCATGAGCTAATGGAAGGAATTTAGCAATGAAATAGCTGAACTATTAACAAAATCATGCACACTCTCATTAAGCAAGCGTATTATTCTAAAGGACTGCAAAATAGTAAGTCAGATTTATATTTAGGTAGACTTCAGTTTCCTGAGATTAGACAAATAATTCTTTCACTTGATAGCACATAAATCTACAGTCTGAAATATCTAGCAAATCATATGACTGCGTGTAAACAGCAGGGCCATTAAAAGAAAAATGGTCTTCCTAGCTAAGATTCTTTCAGTATGCCGAAGCGTTAGATGAAGAACTGGTTTATTTATACCATTTTAAAGTCTCACAAGAGACTATCAAAGTACGGGGAGACAGATCATCGTCATTTGTTCCATGACAAAAGGAATATGAAGAAAATAAATAGCCCATTTTCATTATATCATAAGTATAGAGATTTAGAAAGTCTGATACCAGCTACAGGGTTGCTTAGAGTATTTATTAGCAGAAGAGACTACAAGCAGTGAGGTACTAGAGAAAATATGTGAACTAGCATAGATCAAATACAATCAGAGAAGACTATGAAAATTTGACACACAGACATGTTATGTAAATAAGGAAAAAGATGACAAATTAAAACTCTACCCCAGCAAACTGAAGTCATGCACTCCGAGTTGAAAAGTAATAATCAAATAGGTGCTTCACAGAAACTTTGATTATTTGACCCATCACCCATACCTACTCCTTTCTTCAAAAGGTATACACCACACACAAATCTCATTACTTCTTCCGAAAAACACTTCCATGGGGGCTTTCATTAGCCTGAGTTGAGGGCTGAGCAGGTGTACTGGGCCTGGCTGGGATGGAGTTAATTTTCTTCACAGCAGCCTGTACGGTGCTGCATTTTGGATTTGCGACTAAAACAGTGTTAATAACACACCAGAGTTTTGGCTATTGCGGAGCAGTGCTTGCACAGCATCAAGGCTTTCTCTTTTTTTTCTCCTCCGCTTCCCCACAGTGAATAAGCCAGGGGTGGGCAAGAGGCTGGGAGGGGACAGAGCCATGACAGCTGACCCAAACTGACCAAAAGGATACTGCATACCATATAACGTCACGCTTCGTGATAAAAGCTGAGTGTGGGGGGGTAGTCTGGCAGGTAGCCATTCCTTGGGGACCATCTGGGCTTCAGTCTGCTTGTGGTAGGTGGCAAGTGATTGTCTTTGCATTACTTCCTCCCTCTCACCCCTTTCCTTCACTTACTAGACTATCTTTATCTCAACCCTTGGGTTTTCTTGCTTTTGCTCTTCCTATTCTCTCCCCTGCCTCGCTCGGGAGAGAATTTTCCTTCTTTCCCTTTCACCCTCTCTCTCTCTGTGCTCTAATACTCTTGTGTTACAAGTGTCTTACAACACACTTGGCATCTATCCAGAGACCAGTCAGATAAGTAACAAACCTGAAGGAAACACAGCCTATTCAAATGGATATCTCATTACCAAAATGCATGCTAGGTCAGAGCAGGGCTGCTACAAAGTCAAGGAAACCAGCGTGAGTGGAAAAATTACCATGAGGCCACTCTGCCTCCAAGGAAAGTCATATGCAATAGGCCTAATAGGTGCGTGTAGCCATTCTTACTCTTCTACCTTATGCAGTGACCGAAAAGGAAATATTTTATTATTAAGCAGAGAAGATAGCAGATGAAAGATCCAAAAGTGGGATGCTCATCAGTTTCTTTACAATCAAGGTAGGGTTTTAATATTTCCTAAACAAGTGACAAAATCACACAGGAATCTAATAGAGACTCTTCTTGTTTACAAGGACAGCCTGCGGATACCACCACCAGCTATGTTTTGAAGAAAGCTAAGGGAATTGGCAAGATCGCTTGAGGAAAAACAAGCGGTTGGATATCGTAAAAGCATTTGGGCCATTATTGAAGACAACTGCCTCTGTATCATACAAATAGCAAGTATCTCTGTGTCAAGCCATCCCTACTATGGAAAAATAAGTTATTTTAAACTCCAAAAAGCCAACTTCTCTTCATAAGCATTAGAAAGCTGGAATCTATAGTTAGTTATGTGAAGAGACTAGAGATTTGGGATGTAAGGAAATGGCTTTCACTTTCAAAACAGCATAGCTAATGGGATGATCATACTGATGGACAGAACCATAACATACAAACAGACCTCGTGTGCCAGAAATAGTATTGGTCTCAGTCACTCATATCCAGTTCTGGTTTTTTTCAGGGCCCTGGACAGACATCATTTATGGAAGCAGAACCTACTCCTACTGGTGCAGAACGCCTTTGATTACCGGTGTGTTTAATTTTTGGGGGGGGGAGGATCAGTTTGCAAAAGGAATCTAAGAGGACCAAAGTCTCGAGGGATAATTTAACTTAATTCCTAACTTCAGAGCAAGCCAACAACTGGGGTGTGCCCAAGCATAGAGCACAACCTCCCTATTCCATCGCAACAATTCCAGAAACAAGAAAGATGTAAAGTCTCCTCACGGAAGTATACCCTGGCATACTTTGAGCCTAAAAGATCAGTTATTTTTCACATAGACAGGTGTTTTAATCCCTAACAACAGAGTGAAAATGCTTCCTTGATAAACTCAGCCTGACATTAAATACAGAGTTATTATGGTCTTAAAAAAATAAATATTCTTGGTATTGATATTCTTGCTTGGCCAGCTTCAGAATGGCTGAAAAATGCAGACTGGGCAAGACTATACTGATCTAGGAAAAGGGTAGCAATCTCGACTCAAAAATATTCAAATAATTCAAGTTTTCAGACTGTAGCAACAGGATTTCTTAATGTGATAGACAATCACAGATGTGATAGAAAAATATATAACGTGAAAATTAAAAGCAAACAATTATCAACCCAGTTTTCTGTATCTCTAATGAGGCTCTGGCAATAAAGCTGCCACCACTAAAGCATACCACTTGTAAAATATCTTAATAACTCACAAGGAACAACATTTAAGAAAATTAATTAAACTTTTTAACAACAGAGTTTAATTCCACTGTGAAAACCAGTGCCTCAAAATCAGTCAGTGAAACCATACATTTCATACAAAACTGCAACATATGATTTCAGCTCAGCCATAAAATGCAATGAATAAGCCTTTAAGTATCCATGAAGAAACCAATTCCGTTTAACATTTTAGACTAATTAAAAAAGCAGAACAAAAAACTAAGCATGTTGATTGCTTAGTTCTGTTAAATTGCTGATAATAGACAACATGAAAACGAGTTCCTAATCTTTTTTACCAGACAGCGAAGTATTTTAGCATATGAATAACACTAAATAACCAATTGTAATGCTTTCCTTAATTTTATAAATGAGGAAGTAATGGGAGTGAAGCATTTTAGTGTGTGCTAGTTTTTGTTCTTTGAATATAAAAGTGGACCTGCAGGTAGATGTTATTAATCAACAAACTGCTGCTTAAATAGCTATGTCCTTAAGACCCAAATTTTAAAACTTTGTCTAAGAATTTATACTACAGTAAACCTTCCTCTTCTCTGCTCTTCACTTGATTGCTTCACTTTGCTCTTCAACTAAATCCTACACCACCCTTCAGCTTAATTCAAAATTCATACATGAGTTGAATGCAGTCCCTCTAGTATAAAGCCTGAATGCTCAAAACTAAATTTGAAAAGGGCTCAGCATATTAATACCAGACTGTTTCAATTTTCTACGTTTCTTTCAATCTTCTCGTCCTTTTCTTTTTTCCCCTCCTTATTTTGTTTGTAAGCACAAACACAAAACTGAATTACTGTCTGTGTGCAGACCATAATTAAGAACTATGATCTGAGTTAGTGGAAGCTGAAGACCTAATGATAACTGAAAGGCCGCGATGTCAGGAGAGGAAGATTAGGATGAGCTTCAAGAAAGAAAAGGAACGAGGGAGAGGAGATGGCATTAAATTGAGTAAAAAGAGGATAGAAGCATGTCAGAAGGGAGGCAAGAATAACAGGTGAGAAGTGAATGGTGATGGCAATCAGCCACACACATGAAACAGTCAATCAAAACTAACCAAAAATACAGATCTGGAGCAACTCCATTTTGAGAAACCAGGAAGTGGAAGATTGAAGCAAAGAGCATCTGTGAATGATGGCTCAGAAGGATGCAGAACCTAAATACAGACAGCAGCCAGTTAAGCCCAGCAGCAAGCAAAGCAAGATTAATATTTTACAGTAAATAAGAGAGCAAGATGTTCTCTGGACTTGAGTATAGTTGTGTGACCTGAGTGCAGAAATCTTATGCATGAAGCAAGCTAAGTACTGATCTTCCAAGACAGTAAAGATACAATTTCTTACAGATAATTGTAAGCTAAACTACTTTGTCAGCTAGGCAGTAGGAAGAGCATCACAAAAACCACACCTCTAACAGCCATCATGTCACATAAGCTTTTCCATCTTTAGATAATCAAAATCTTGGGCCACTTCCACACATTTTGGTCCAAACTACATTCTAAATTTTCTTTAAGACGGCTGAAAAGGAGCTAATTTCAGTTTGGTAGCCATAAAATTTCATCAGAATGGTGCAAAACTTGAGTGAACAATCTCCGATAGAAGACAAAGTGTATTAGGCACAAGCACAGTGCTGCACTCATGTGGTTGACCTGCTTCTGAATTACAGCTGCCTTGTACATCTGCTGGCTTCAGATGACAGCAAAGAGTACTCGCATCTGCCTCCCACTTTGTACACATGTCCATGTTGTTGTCCTTACCATATTTAGTTTTAGAGCTCAGTATGCCAATCCTTATTTAGTTGTTATGCCCGTTTACTTAATATTTTAACACAGTCCAAAATAGACTGCATTGCCTTAATTTAATTTTCTTATTACACCCTCTGTTCTTAATTCCAAATAAAAGGAAACAAGTTTAAATTCAGGAATAGCATTCTTACAACCTAAATAAATTCCCAAATCAAAACAAACATAAGTCCAAAGATTCCCAATGGGAAACAAATATATTTTTTTCCTCAGAGCAAACCATCTGGTTTATACGAGAAAAACAGGAGAGGACGCTATTAGAGAGAATAAAAATTCCCAATTTGAGCCTGAGCCCTGAACTCTGTTATGACTTAATTTCTTCATTGCCATTTGATGTAGATGTTTACCTCACTATTCTATAAGGCAGGTTACAGAAATAAGGTGTGTTTATCTAATTCCACTTTGCATCTGTAGGTCTCAATTTTTTTTTTAAAGGCAGAATTTTCAATCTTCTGAATAATGCCATAGGATTTAACATCATCAGTTCAGAAACATGTAAAAAAGCCACTGAGAACAACTGACCTAAATGTGTTGTACATGAGCTAATACAAACTGGGTGAGAAGAATTCAGTGGGAATACTGTATTATTAAAAAGAAGACAACAGCTGCTCATGGTGAATCTTCCTGATATGCATAGGCACACTTGTGACAGTTTAACAAAATAGCAGTAACATTCAAAAAATATTCTTAGCTAACCACAGTTGTCTTATCTATGGCACCAGTACCGTAACACAGTTAAGAAGGAATACACAGCCAGATTGCATCCTGCCTGCATACGTCTGCAAGTTTTGGAGAACCACTGTATTCTGAATAAACACCATGTCTATTGCAGTGAAGCAAAACAGTGTTTACAAAACACTATTTGCCCAATTAGCAGCAACAATCAGATGACAACTTGAAATTAGGTGAACTGAGGAAAAGTCAGAGATTTTGTAAGGGGAAGTCTTATCTTAGCATCAATGTTACAGTCTTTTTAAGAAGTCAACTTGCATATGGACAGAGAATATATACAGAAGGTATGTAAGAACATCCCATAACAAAGGCTCTTAAGAAAACTAACCTGCCACAGGATAAGAGAAAGTTGTTCTCATGCAGATGAATAATTGTTTAAAAGACAGGAAACAGTGTAAACAACCAATTATCATTGTGAGAGGAAACCACCAGTGGGATTCTACAGAGATGAATGCTTGGGCACATGCTTATTTATAAAATAATTTGAAAATATTTATAAATCATCATATTTATAAGTAATTCGGAAATACCATACACAGTGGATGAGGGTTTTTAAAAGGAATGCTACTGCACAAAAGCCACCCTATAGTGAGTTTCTAGACTCCATAAGGAGCCTAAAAGATGTAAAATACAATTATTAGGAAAGGAACAGTGCACAAAACCAAAAACAGAACAAAGTTTTAGTCTTCCTCTCAAAGAAGAAGGAAAAAAAAAAAAAAAAAGAACTTCAAAAGACACAAAGAAAGGAGATAACAATGTATAGGGTATGAAAAAACACATGTATGAGAAATGACTTAACAGACCAAGACTCTCCATGAAAGACAGGCACACAGCTGAGGGCATACGCAAACAAACTCATGAATGGCAAGGAAGAGATGAATTACGGGTTGTTTTTTTCCAATACCAAAACTAATCACCTAGGACAGTGAGCAGACTTCAAAACTAAAAAGTTTTCTATAGAATATAGAATCAAACTATGGAACCACTTGTACGGGTATCGATATGGCGGGTGCTCTTAAGTTTGCACAGACTCAAAAGCAGATTGGACAAAATCATGGAAAAACAAACTATAAGTAATTAAATAAACTTGCTGCCTCTGACTGCAGAAGCACTACAACTGCACAAACTTTTGTAAGCCTACAGAGTACTCTGGGAAACACTCACTCACTACAGGCTTTTCCTGCTCTTACATTTCTTCCCTAGGTACCTACCGTGAGCAATTTTTGGAGGATGAGTAATGATCATGTTTGATCTTTTGTCCAACCTGAAGGAATTCTTCTTGCGTTATCAGAACACTGTCCTAATTCCAGATTCAGCCAGCAATTCTTGAGAGTTATATTCTTTCTTAAAATTTTGTCTTTCAAAAAATTCGTGTTACTGGCCAAAAAAAAAAAAAATACACATTCAGTGTACCTATTATATTCAACAATGTCTTAGTGTAGTCACTCATTACTGATTTTGCAGAGGATACAGCTGCATAGGCCTGTCCTAAGGCCAGTTTCATTTACTTTAAAATTGAATAGAACCTGAAATACAGAGGTTGGGCTGACATTTGCATCATGAAATTACCTCTCTTTACTAGTTTGCATGAACAGATTTTCCTTCCCCTTTCATTCGCCACAGAAAAAGGCAACGATGAGTAGATTACTTGTGCATGTACAGTTAAGATAAAAACTACCGCTCACCAAGTATTCTTTTTCATCAAAACAACAAGAAGTCAAGAACATATTTGTTTACATATATACCTCATATTCCTTTTTTGTTTTCATTTATCCTCCACATGGATTCGGAAGCTGAAAACATGCACAGAAAGAGGATGCTGAGCAGAAGTTGTTTTTCCTGTCTGTCTCTTCATTAGGATTTTACAATGAGAAGATACCAGAAGTTTTTAGCCATATTTTCAAAAGGTCATCCCTCAGTCTTTACTTTAGGGTATATCATCTAGTTTCTTCCCAGTAAAAGTGTTTGTCTCCATAATGTTTATAAATTTGCAGGTTATTTGGCAGATTAAAAAAAAACCACACGGAAAAGCAAAAGGCCCACAAAACCTGACACCCTTGACACTCAACTATGTGAACTTCAAAAGTAAATGACAACTAATCAGATTACAGCAGATGATAGTGTCAGAGCAGCGTGAGAAGCCAGTAACTGTTACGATGACAGATGACAAAAATGTCTAATAAACTATGAATATTTTCCAGGGTAATCTGAAAAAACATCTGTTAAAGCATTTTCTTGTAGTGCTTACAAGAAATACTCCACCTCTTGTTTTCTAGACCACACGCAGGACAAAGAAGTTGCATTACTCTCCCAAGCTATACTGTACTTGCCAAAGGTATTGGAAAAACAGACTCCTTTGCCTGACTCAGCTCCTTCTTGCAACAGTCTCATAAAGGTATTGGAAAAACAGACTCCTTTGCCTGACTCAGCTTCTTCTTGCAACAGTCTCATGCCCTTGCAGTCTGACGAATGCATTTTCTCTGCAGGGCTTGGGAGCATCGCTGCTCCTGCTCTCCGGCACAGCAGCAAAATGCACTGTCAGATCTCCATTGCTTAGCAACACAGAGATCTGCCGCAAGAGCTTCCCACGCTGCGGCAGTGGGCAGCTGGCAGCTGGCTCAGCAACCTTCTCCCAGGTCATGGGGGTTCACCAGCAGCACTGGTAGCAAAAGCCTGAGACGGGCTGTGCAGCAAGCCAGGCAACAGAACTCACTCAAGAAGGTGGTAGAAACCATGTAGTTCACTGGCAAGTTAAAAAAATACAGCTCGCTAGGTGTCCCAACTGAATCCTTGAGTTGTTGCCTTGGACACATCTTGCTCGTTAACCAACGCACACCTCAAAATTTCATTTTTCCATACGTATAAAGCAGCAGCACATTATGTTGATGACAATGAACGTGCCGGCAAAACATCCCTGATCAAAGAGAGAAGAGTTGTATTTGGTCATGTTAGGGAAGAGATATGGCACTGCATTGCAGCCTTGAGGCTCTACTAGGTAATACAAATGCAATCACAATGTGACTTCACTGACAATTTTCCCTTCCTCCCAGAATACAACATCCCAAGACAGAGCCTGCAGACATCACAGATTAAATTGACCATTTGCATGGCATGTGAGATAAGAGAACAGGAGAGGCATGAAAGCAGTATAGATGTGTGAGACAGTTCTAGTGTAACAAAACACAAAATAATAATTTCATTAAATCCCTGTGCATGAGAATGGGCATGTCTGTATGGAAGCATCTACAACTTAAAAACTCCACATCGTTATTCCTTAGGAAAGATCTTTTCACACCCTTCAAAACATATCTAGACATATATCTGTTTATGTATGTAGACATTATCAGATCATGTTCACATAATGCAGCTCATCACTAGACAGAATACGTCCAAATGCAAGGTTTAGAAATGCGCTGCTAGTAATATGGGAAGTTTACAATTTTGCAAGAGTTTGTATCATTACTTTGTCATGTACTTATTACCTGACAAACTGCACATCATCACTTTATTCTTAGGTAGTTAACATTACAAAAAAAGAAAAAACCCCACAAATTTCAAAACTCTTATTTCAGAAAGCATCAAGTAAGATGACTGCCCATGATTTCTAGTTTTGCCGAGGGCGATGTTCTGAGTTGCCCAAGACTGTGGTCTTATTTTTTTCTTTTTTTTTTTTTTTTTCCCTTGAAGTCATTCAGGTTCTCAAAAAAACATTGTTTTAAAAAAAAAAGATTTAAGACTGATACAAACCCAGTAGTACAAACTGCTCAATTTAACTCACAATAAAGTGTCTTCAAAGCTTGTGCTACGGTAGTTAGTTCATAAGATACTGAAATAAAAGACGCCACAAATATACATAATTTAAAACTCTGAAGCATATCTGGATTGAGTAATTTTAATGGTGTTTCCATAAGATGTTCGCCTAGGGGTCACCAAACAAGTGCAGGGACAAATCATCTTTAAACAGCATGCTTCAGATGGTTACTCTGATCCTCAAAAGCAAATCCAATCAGATTTCATTACAGCGAGAGAATCCGACAACACCATCCACTAAACCCAGACAACCTTCTGAAGTAAGGCTCAGTGTTTGTCATGCTTGCTCATTATCTTACATGCATCATTTTCCATCAGCCTTTTCTCTTCACCCTTTGTGTTCTAATGAGAACTTGACCCAAACCCCATACAACCCCACCTCTGCAGTGATGCCCTGTGGCTGTCAACAAATTATTCCAGCAATTTAAGCAGCCCAACAAATAAGTTAACTTTTTTTTTAGCTTAGCTGCCACAACCACTAGCAGAGCTGCAAATAAAAATTTAAACTGGAAAGAGAAATTATATCTCTCTGCTATACTTTCTCCTTGAATTTTATACTTTATTTTATCTTATAGGATAGGAATAAATAACAAATCTTGAGATTACCAGCCCTTTCAAAGCCAGACAACTTTCACAAAAATAGGAGCAAGTTATCACCCTGCTTCACCAATACAGAACCTATAAAGGTTTGTTTATGTCATCTAAATGTAAATCTCTTTAAAAGCCCACCAATTCCCAGTCATACTTTCCCAAAGCAGCCATACTACTAATGCTGTGACCCAGCTGTTGAAGAGGTACCATTCAAGATTTTAACTACTGACTGACTACACAGTTTGATAGGCAACACTTTTAGCAGGTTCCGCTTTACAATTTACAGTCACCAGGTCAGACATCTTGAAAAGACTGGCAAGAGTTTCTAGCTGCAGGTCAACTAAAGCAACCCCAGCAGGTTTTGTTATAAAAGTCAAACTAATAATTGGGGCAGCCCACAAATGTTCTTGCTGGCATGATTCAGTGAGGCACAGAGCATCTTGCTTTAAAGTTTATCACCTTTCCTTATTTTTTTAATGACTTAAAACTAAGATTTATGAGAGCAGAGCAGGCCACCTCCTCTCCCCTCCTCTGACCCCAGCCTGAACCCTGCTAGATCTTGTGATGCTGGGAACGCTGATGCTCCTCTTGGCATAGATACAGTATAAACTGCTTCGGAAGGAAAGGGGAGTCCAACAGGGAAAAGATTAATGGCTTATTTGCCTTCTAAATTGAATCACGTTTACCTCACTTGAGAGGTATCAGTAAATCTGATTTCCCAAAGATTCGTGCAAAGGGTTGCAGCGTCAACCAGTGATACCACCTCCTTGCTCAATCTCACAGATGTGCTATGAATTGAAATGGAAATACAACAGACCGCAGTGATGGCAGAAAATAGATGGTCAAACCATCTTTGAGATTAATAATAAAAACAGGTTTTGCTGAGCAGCTTTTTACTAAAAATAGCATCAGATTTCAGAAAGAATTTTGTAATGCTTCTATAAAGGCAAATACCGCTGGGAATGGTGTCATTATCAGTAACAGAGATTGGTGAAGTACTAGCAATAACAATACAGCCTAGACAGTCCTTGGCACAAGGACCAATTTTTTTCCCCCTCCTCATCAACCACCCACCAGATCAACAATAAGGCTTGGTATACACTGGAGACTATGTATTTCAGAAAAGTTTTTCATATGAAATAGCCTTGAACAGAGCAATCGTAACACGATATGGCTAAAAATTAAATGGCACAAAATAGCATCCTTTTTAAAAGACAAACACTTAGGGAATTGGCTGCTAAAGTTAGTTGGAATAAGAGGATTAGAAACTTGAATGTGGAAGAAGCCTGCAATTTCTTTCAGACAGCAATGCCAAAATTCTAAAGAATAAGCATTCCAAAGAATAAGCACCCCAAGGAGAAAAAAGTACAAGTCTTCCAGACTCATTAGGAGTAAGCAGAGGAGGAATGGAAAGAAAAAAGAAAATAAAAGACTAGAGTAAAACTATAATTCAAAATTGCTTCAAAATATTGTGTCAGTCACATCAAAAACAAACATTAGAAAAACGTTTTCCTGCCATATAAAGAAAAAACCTCACTTCATAGAGAGTCTGGGTTACAAACCAAGGCTGGTCTAAATTATACTTGGCAAATTAGGCAACAGAATTGCATATAAATTCAACAGCAAAGACAACATGATCATACAGGTGAACATTTTCACAAAGATTTTCACTGTCAGACCCAACTTCACCAGCTGGAAAAAATATAAAGGAAAGCCATGAATAAGAGATAACATAAAACTAAATCACAGGAAGCTTCAGAAGAAATTTTTCTAGTAGAAATGAAAGCAGTGCCAATGTACAAGGTAGCAAAGAGAAATTATCTTAGAATACTACACAATACTCTCCGGGAACTTAAGAAATGTCCTTCTGTCTGTCATGGCAGAAGCCTGTTGCTCTGGTCTTCCCTTCAGCCTCACACTCTCTCCTTGCACCATGCTCAGTCCTGGCTGCGTCTTAGACACTTCCATTTCACTCTTCAAACTCCTCATCCAGCCCAGATGCTTTTTTCTCCTGAGCATGCTAACTTGCTCATCTTCCCTCCCCCCCCCAGACAACTCCACCTGACCTAGTCATTTTCTTTATAAAGGAATATAAAGTGAAACAAGTATCAGCCTCCACACCATACTGCAGTGTAAGAAACCAGGTTCCAGTGCATGACCAAAAGCCATCAATGTCAGGCTCCAAGGGGTTTGCTTGCAATAAAGGTAAACAGTCCTTATTGCAGACAGGGCTTGTACAGAAGCTGAAATTATTCTCCTCTGGATTTAAGTAGACTTCTGTGCACCACAGGCTTGGGGGGAGGGGGTTTATTTGTGGGCGGTTTATTGGTTTTGTTTCTTTGTTTTTAAGTATTTAACTCAGAAAACTTAACTCAGAGGCTCTCCTTCCATTGCTGGGAGCAAGGGAAAGGAGCAGTGCGCCTAATTCAAGTTCTCCTCCCCTTCTCTATGTCCAGCACTTAAGGTTGAAGTTCATCATGCAAATAAATTTGATGAAAAACTGTTTGGATATAAAGAAAATCATTTGTTTATTTGGTAAGATATAAGAATGGTTTCAAGATAAAATTTAAGGAGGTCAGGAGAAGGGACAGAGCAAAAAATGAAAAATCCCTTTAAGCGTTACAATACTTTTGAAACAAGTCCTTTGACTCTTCTTTTGTAATGAGTTTCCTCTGGGAGTTTACTTTTTCCCTACGAATGAAAACAAAAAGCTAACCAAAATTTGATTTAAGTCAAAATAATTTATTCTGGGTTCAGGCACTAAACACAGAAAACCAGACATTTACACAATCCTAATCCGTATTTCTATCATCCACAAGAAACAAATTCAAGGTTTAAAGCAAGATAAATAAAACAAACACTGATTACAATGAGAACCAACCTCACACAAAGTCATTAGCCAATTGCCTTATAATAAAAGCCAATAAAATCTTGATTTCAAGCAAACTATTATAACCAACATGAACATACTTAAGGTATACACAGTATATTCACACTCATTCTTCATGTAAAAAGTGGTTATGATAAATTTGTACCTTCCTCAGATACCAGAGAGTGGACGAACACAGTATGAAACCCTGAACAGAATTCAAAAGCCCTATCCAGTCTTAGAGCAGCTCTCCTGTGTGCGTTTCAAAACAAAACGCATGAACTTCATGTCTCAGTCATCTCAGGTGCTGTGCATTCTGGACCAATCCAGGCTTAGCCTTAATCACTAACGTCAAAGTTATGTGTTTTGCCTATACCAGAGACTGAACCTAGAGAACCTCCAGGGCTCAGTCCTCAACAGTTACAACCAGGTTTTCTGAATCGTCAGTCCTACAGAACTGGAGGCAAAAAATGGATTCTTTCCTGGTTTAAGTACCAATAAAATGCTTATCACTTTCCGATCACTATTCTACTTATTCTATCCCAGTGCATTTACACCAAAAAAGCAGTACTGCTGCAGATCACTGATATTTTAAGGAAAAGTCTGATCACATGTACGCAACACAAGGCTATTCAATTTCTTGATCTTTACCTTCCTCATGCTTCATACTATTCTAAATGCCATTTGTAACACTCATTCACACTCCATTGCTCAAATACTCTCACTTCATCCCTTGAATTTCTTCAAAACTTGCTCCTACCCTCAAACTCCTGTATTTTGAATGTTGTTTTTTTGCTTTCATTCCAGCCTACAGGTTCAGGATCCACAAGTCACACATCAAGTAACAATGTCACTTTTGCCTTAGCCAGATCTTTTTTTAGAAGCTACTTTAAATTTCCTCTTGGTACTAGCAGTTTTTCAGCATCTTGCATGTGCATTTTGTCTTGTATCACATTCTCATGGAACTAAACACAAAGATCTAGACAAGATGAGGTTGTTTTTTTAAAAACAAATTTATATTCATTGCATCCCAAAATGTCATCAATGCATTGTAACTTTTATTTCTATATATATGAGTTCACAAAGTAACTGCACACAGACATAGCTTAGCTTTTGCAACAATAACAACAATAACAACTCCCAAAAAGATAGTTTAGTAAAGTAATTCATTGAAATACCATTGAAATAATCTATACACTTCTGTCATTCACACTTCAAAAGATTTATATTAAAACAGAATTTGCTAGGAAGTTTGGGTAGACTTTCAAAGAGGATAACATGGACAGAAATATTTAAAAAAACCCCACAAAACAAACCAGAAAATATAGCCTACCAAATATGTTGGTGGAATGTCCTTTCCGGGCAATTGGTTTGAGCTCATTATGTCCCCATCCATATTGCCTATAATTGTCCCAGGCATGCTTCATCATCTAAGAGATGGAAAAAATAGGATTCAATTACATTATAAAACTACTTTGTACAAATACAATATTTTACCCCTTATTTGAGACTTCATCTTTCACAGTCATCCCAGCACACTGATAATTACTTTGCCACTATTTCTATCTGTTACAGAAATCAGATTATACAGCATGAATAAATTTGGAAACAACTTCAAGTCTATTTGACTGGAGCTATAGAGCCTAATGCTCTGCATTAGGTCCTTTTCTTGTTCTTTCTTTCTTCTCCTTAAATATATGCACAGACATTTAAGAATTTAAGCATAAGGAATGCATTTAAGCATAAGGAATTGGTGAAAAATATTGGCTAACGTCTAAGACGCTAACCAAAAGAAAAAAAATCTACCAACATCTGAAGCGTAAAAGGGATTTATTTACAGTGGTGCATCCAAGTATGACTAAACAATTTTGCAAAAGGCATAATAAATTTTTTATTAGCAACACCTACTTGACTGAAGATATACTGTCATACAGCCTCTACTAAAAGAAATGCCAAAAGCTTTGCTCTTTAGAAAATATAATGAACAAAACAGTATAAAATTATTAATATTTGCTCCACAAAACGTTCTCAACTCTTTTTAATAGATGTTTCCACCACCTACTGTAGCAAACTAGATCTAAAAACCAAAAGGTCTTGCTGACCCACATTAGTTGCGCACATCAGCCACTAAGCGCTGCTTTTATGGATTTGCTAAAACTTTTTAAAATTCCTTGCTTGTTTGCATATAGCAGAAATTCAACAGCGACCAAATTGCAAAGCAAATGCAGTTTAAAATCAAATATTATTAGTTACCTAAACAGACCAAAACAAGTAGCAGGAAGAAATCAGATTCTAAAAGACATTGCCCCAGCACAAGAACAGTTGGGAACAAGCCTGTTCTAAAACAACGGCCGTGCAGCTGTACCCACAATGTTATACATATTTTATTTTTATATTGCATCTTAAAAATGGTGTTAAAATCTTATTAATATAAACAAAAACTCCAAGAAAGTGTATAGACTTAAATCATGATCTCCACAAGTTTGAGAAATGCTCTCTAGGAGGAGAAACTATGCTAATGTAACTATCAGACCAATACTAACTCTACAAGAAACTGATTATATATCAGGGCAAGAAAAGTTTTCGGTACAATTTACAAGACTGTAGTTTTCTTATTTTAATCAGAGTGTCACTGTACTCATAGAAAACTGGAGGGAAGAAGCAGATACTGGCTAAAGAGACAGCCAGTTGCCTTACCAGCACTACCTCATGTGGTAGCCTCTCTCTTCTCTTACTGAGTTCACGATTTAGTGGAAGTCAGCATGCGGTAATCCCAAATCTTTCAAACTGCATCTAAATTGCCTGCCGAGACACGCAAAACAAAGTCCCTGTCTCCCTACAACCATCAAGAGATCCCTGTCCAACCGACACGGCTGTAATTCCTGTGAACGTAAACTCCCTCCAAATTCCCCATGGCTCAGTTAACTCATGCCCAGACAATAAATTTGAACGACAGCGAAGGTATATGCACAGGCCCAGAAGCTGGGAAGCACTCCTGTGTTAAACTGACATCAACCTAGGCACAGATGTCCCTCTCAGGATGCCAGAGGTCCCATTCCTACTGCTTGTCATTCAAAGTCAGCTCACATGTTGCTTTGGTATTTGCACTGAAAGACTGACACCTGATTAGGTAATAATACCGTGTGATTTCTTTTAGTGTCATGAACCTGTAATGTAAGAAAA
This sequence comes from Fulmarus glacialis, assembly GCF_000690835.1. Taxonomy (NCBI): domain Eukaryota; kingdom Metazoa; phylum Chordata; class Aves; order Procellariiformes; family Procellariidae; genus Fulmarus; species Fulmarus glacialis. Next base: position 43,429 of record NW_009233122.1, on the reverse strand, counting down.
AGAGGATGCAAATATACTAAAAGAGGAGAGAGAAGCCATTTCATTAGCATTCACAAATTCCTTAGTGTTTACAAAGCACTTATCAAATTGACCAATTAATAGCTATTAGAACGTCAAGATGACTCAGGTAAAGTGATCCTCTCTTGACAAGTAAGAAAACTGCCACATGACAAACGCAGCAAAAGCCTGATCACAGGCAGTGTAGAAGTTCCTCTGAGACCTCTTACTAATGTTATCCAGAATCAACATACAAAACTTTATATAAAATTGGTCGTTAACTTAAGGTCATAGAATCGAGCATTGCAGCATTGTTCAGGAGGGAAGGGACCTCAGGATGTCTCTAGTTCAACCTCCCGCTCAAAGCAGGATCAGTTATGGGATCAGACTGGGTTACTTAAGGCTTTATCCAGTCAGGGTGGACTTAAGGCCTTCTCCAGTCAGAATGGGACAGTCAAGGCCTCCATGAAGTGTCCTGCTCTAACTCACAGCTTGCCAGTCCATCTCTAAATCCTAAAAACTCTACCTGGGAAAACACAGACCTATATATAGTTTTAGAAGGCACTAGAGGATGAAACTAAAGAATTACTGACCAGTGAGCTCTGTGTGAGTTTGATAACAAATGGATGTCTAAACAACAAGGTGACCATGACATGGCAAATCTAACCAACCTGTTTCCACATAAGGAAAACTAGGCTTCTGAGACCTTTGAATTCAAATATAAGTCATAGAATCATTTAGGTTGGAAAAGACCTTAAGACCATCGAGCCCAACCGTAAACCTAACACTGCCAAATGCACCACTAAACCATGTCCCCAGGTGCCACATCTACACGTAAATGGATGCATCAATTAAATATTTCATGAAGGAGAATCAAATGACCATTGACATTTTAGCTTTGTAAAAATCTCAAAGTGTAGGCACATACCAGTATAATCAAAACTAGCTAAGTCCAGAAGAAGAACAACAACTTGTTTCCTCACAGCAGAATGTTAATTGTGGAATATTTCACTGTCCCAATTTGCTATGCTTCTGGGGGAAGGTACAGATTTTGTTACAGACTATTTAGTTCTGAGGAAACCCAAGAAAATTATGGAAACTACAAAGGGCTAAACCAGAATACACTACAACGCAAGATGTTTCTATATCTATATCTATAAGATAAAATTTCATTAAGATAGAAACTGTAAAGGAGTTGATTTCACCACATTCATGAATTAACGCAGAAGTAAAAAGAATACACTATTGAGACCAGAAGCTCTGTCAAACACAAGACACAGCTGACTGCATCATCTAAGGTTTGAGATAGGAAATCATATTTTGAGGAGACTAAGCTACTTTGATAAACACGAATGCATGTCTGTCCTGTCTCCTCTGCCACCCCCAAACAGCATACAAAGAATATGGTGTTATAACTCACCGAGAATCTTTTGACTTTATTACAGTAACTAGTCAACTGATTTTTTTCCAGGTGAACACTGAACATTACTCTCGCACACAGCTCATTGCTCTCTTCTACCACAAAGTGCGCAGACTTCATGATATCATGTTAGCAGATAACTGCACATTACATGCAAGTGAGAAACCCCACAGCTCTTTTATACAATATTAAGTTTTGTAAGGATGATATGCCAAGAGATCTTGTAACAGCATGGAGACTTCTGTTACTGCCAGAACTGGTAGCATGAGGTACTTTAGATACAACATGTATACTATTGGGAGCAGTTGTGCACAGAGAAGCTTTTGAGAGACAGAAGACAGATGCCTCTGCCAGCTAAAAATTTAACTGTATGTATGTATGTAACTTTTGCTTCAGGAAGTATAAGCAATGTAAACTCCTGATCTGAAAAACAAGATTATCTCTACAGTTATGCCAGATAACATTTGTGTAGTAAAAGTTGGAAATGCTGAAGAAAGGCTTTTATTCAAAAAAACTTGTCTTTAAGAGGAGAGGGAAATTTCAGACACTGAGTGGAACATCAGTACTAATGATAATAGAAAGAAGGCAAAACTACCTGCAAAAAAAAAAAGCCAACCCTTAAAGAACCCATGACAGAGGAATCTTAAGCTCAAGTAGAGCGAAAATAACAAGTTGGTCCAGGCATGGGTCAATAATTGTGAAAAAGGCAAGGGATAGATTTCCATAGCTGAAATTTCCATACCTGATAGCAGTTTGCCAAAGTGCTTGGAGCTTGATGGCATATAATATAAAGGTCTTGCAATCTGTCTACCAGGGAACAAATGGTTTTAGTGATGGACTTTTTACTTACACTATTAATGCCAGGTGACTGATCTTGCTTTTGAAGGCAAAATCATTCATAGGGGATAGGTCCACTGAATACCAGTCTCGAAAATGTTTATTATGGGATGCACCATATACAACAGCCAGCAAGATGCTGTTGCATGTACGGCATGCTAATTCTGCAAAAAGATGAATTTGAACTCTGCTGCAAGAGAGCCAGAATGGCAAGAAGCAGGGCAGGTCTCAGATGAAACTGTTTTGGTAGGTACACCATTACCTAGCTGCTTTTACTGACTTTAGAACACGTTCAAGGGATCTGATCCTCTATAGTCACTGGGACATCAGGTTTTTATAAAGTCAGAGTGGTAATGATGTCATTTGTCAAAATCATAATTTTAACAGTAAAAGGAAGTTACAGTTCTATCACTACAGCAGCATGTTAGAGACAATAATTCAAGCCACAGATTGTTTCAAAAGCCCCTTTCCACTCCTCAAAACAGGGCAGACACCTAGCAAACAGAAAATAAGAATCCTGAGAAATAAGCAAAACAAACAATTTACTGGCAAATTGCAGTATTTACTGGTTGTGCCTAGAAACAAGAAACCTACCCTCTTCTTGCCATTCATCAGGAACATGCGTAAGAGACAGCAAATAGGTTTTGCTCTCAAAGGAACCTATTCTGGTTAAGAGTATGATTTAAAGAGATTTATATAAACCACCTTCAAATTCCGTTTTAAAATTAACCAAGGACTTGCTAGACAAGATTATTGCTCAATTGGCAGATTAAAAATTAATAACCACTTTCTTACTGTCTGCAGAGAATACTTTTTGGAGGTTAAATTAAAGAATGATCTTTTCCTTGTATAGATACTCTGATTTTTGAAGAAACTTAGAAAACTCATACAGATTATTTTATTCTTCTGCAAGCTACAAATCTCTATCTAAAGAGAAATTATTTCAGTCATCAGTCTATGCCTCTGTCACGCATTTCTGAAAACTGCCACTGAAAAAGTCTGTTTGGAACATGTTCCTAGCACACACAGAAAGCTGGGTTTTCTTCTTTTACTGATGAATCTGGTAACAAATCCATTACTAAAACAAAACTGTTTGTCAAATGTATGCAAAATGGGAAGCTTGTCCTTTTTTGTTGGCATGAAATACTTGAAGTCTAAGACGCTCAATGGAACTAAGGGGAAAATACTTCAGATTGGTGAGAACTGGAACAGCAGATGTAAAGGGCCTAAACTTGGAGAGCTTACAGCAGTGAACTGACCACTCAAATCTGCACAAGAAAGCCAAATGCTTTTTTTCCCCAAGATGGTGAATCAGTATTTTTGACCTTTGCGTCCTCATGGTTTCAAGAAAAAGTGATAGTCACGGGTTTGACTGGTCCTGTGGAGTTCAGAAAACTAGAACCTCCCAGATCATCTCTTTAAATAACCAGGACTGCACATCAGCCAGCAGAAAGCAGTTCCTTTCTTCCAGTTTTGCCTTCTTCCAGTCTTGCCTTTTCAGGCATCAATCTAATCCTCTTCATCAGCTTTTCCTTTCATCTCCTTTTTGAAGCTGAGAGACTAGAACTACAAGAAGCGTGCAAGATGCAGAGGCACCTCAGCTCCACGCACTACCATAACAATCTTGCCTGTTTCAAATACTGAATATTTGCTTTTTGTCTGCTATTGAGCACTACAGTGACATTTCCAAGGAACTATTCTAAACACAAGCTCTCATTCTCAAGTGGTAATGTCAACTCACACCTTTTCATATTAAGCATGAAGTTGGAACCTCTCCCCCTCCAGCCCCAATATGCATCATCTTACATTTAGCTGAGAAATAAAAGGGTAGATAATCACTCAGTCCCATAAGATTTTTCTGCAATTCTTCAGTCTGGCCTCAGTTTTCTACTCCAAATCTCCATGTTGGCAGCAAAGTTGATCACACCACTAATTATCCATTTTCCAACTCTAAATAATTTATTTGTACAATTTAGAGCATGGATCCCCAGCACATGTCCTCTGTGGCCTCCAGCACCATTTATTTGTACCCTGCATTTCCTGCCTTCTAACCAATTTCTCCAGGCAAACAGAGACACAATCCTCCATCCCATGGCAGTTTAATTCAACAGCTGTTAGTGATGAACCCTGCCAAATATTTTTTGAAAAATTGTGTATATAACCATATCTCCCTTGTTCACATGCTTCTTGACTATTTCAGGGATCTTCTATAGCTTTGTGCATCATGAAATCATGAAAAATATGCTGGGAAATCTTAGGTATCTGTGTGCTCAACAATTCTATTCCCTGTTCTAGTTTCTGTTAATCTGCACAGTTCATTCATCAGGCATAGGGGTCTGCAGTTCTTTGATCTCCCCTTGAATCCCTTTCAAAAATTAATGTCGTTAGCACCTTCTAGTCCTCTCGTAACAAAGCAGAAAATAAGAATAGATGCCAGCAATGCAAATCAAGAATCCAAATCTCAGAGCAAACTAAGTCAGAGTAAACTGTTGCAAGTTTCAGGTACTACAATACTGTATGCAGATGGTCTATGTCTTAATGGAACACACCATAAGAGGTTATTCATCAACTACAAGTAGGTCACATTGTGTATCAATGACATCATTAACATCAATAATTCTGAGATGCAACATCATCAAGAAAACTATGTTAAGGAACACACTGGCATATATTCTATCGAGTTGCTCTGGGAAACACAGAGGAGACTACAGCAGAAATTATACAAAGATGACTAACAATTAGTAGAATTTTTAGTATATTTAAGAGGATGCTCTTGCTTCCCAATCAAAGTCTCCATAGCTGCAAAACCAAACATTGTCACTTGTATAACAGATCTTGTGTAATTTAATATAGAGCTCTCTTTCATCTAGCCATAATTCATTATTTTTGCTGCCAACATTTCCGTAGTACAGGAATAAATGGCACATAAAATACAAAATTAAAAAAATAGCAGCAAGGTCAATCAGATATCATGGAGCCTTTTGATTTACCCAATTCTGAAGATAAGTAATTTACCTGGGGTTTTGCTCATTTTTGCTTGGCTGATTATATCAGGGAAGTGAAATATTTCCTTGTTTTCTTGATTTTATTTTGCATTTATGAATTTTAAATACTGCAAATGTGCTAGTTCATTGTTGGAAGACAGGTTCTTCTCACAATGGTCTGGAAAAAAGGTATCTTTAATAATTAAGACCTTCTTGAATTTTTAACATGCTTCCAATAATGCAAGAGCAGTGGAGAATTCTGTAATTGCTACAACTTGAATAAATTGATTCATTTTTTAAATATCTTCAAACACACAAACTTGCATTCCTCATCAGTAGCACATTTTAAGTTACCAACCAAAGCAACCTATCCAGCACGTGCAGCTGAAATACTGCACCACCCACACTAGGGGCTTTATTTTCATCCTTCTGTCTGAGCAAGATAAATACACCAAGCTACAAAGCTGCTCACAGGCATAAATTAAAGATTTACAAATGTAAAATAAGTTCTTTATACAATCATCCCAACATGCTGGGACACAACTTTGTGCAGGGCCATTCCTAACTTGTCTGTAGTGGCCGAAGTGCTAATTGCACAATTTTCATTCTAATACATCCATTGAAAATTAGTTTACCAACAGGCTTGATCAAAAAGAGTCCATCCTTACTTTACGCTGATTTCACTCATTCAGTAAAAATGAGATAAGCATTAAAAAAGTACAGTGAAACTAATTTAAAGCCAACTTGGCTGTCCTCAACATGCTGAATTATATTTGAGAATCCAGAACATAGAGAATCCAAGTAGTGTGCAAACAAAACCACTTAATAAACGATGTGTGTGTATACATATATACAGATACAAACACATTTTTATATATACACACTTACATATAAAATGTGTGCGTGTATATGTATTTTATACAAACACACACACACGGCAGGGAGTGTTATCTTAAATACTGAAGAAGATAGGTCATAATACTTATTGTGCTTCATTTTTACTGGGATCAAAGCCAGGAGCAGTGAGCTACAAAATACAGTGCAAAACTCTTAACGCAATAGACATGTATTACTAAAAACTGATGTCCTAACCAACTAGAAGTCCTATTAAGTTTGACCAAGAAAACAAAAAGAGTGTAAAGTGTCAGCAATAATGAAATTGTTCTAAATTGGTTTTCGATGCTGAATAAAGTCCCCCAGTCACAGAAGGCAGTCTATTTGGCTAGATCAGAAACACTGCAATTACAAAAAAATAAATGAGATCAGCAGTGGAAGTTGTATGAATAGTAACTATGAAAAGAGGAGTTATGCAGCATAAAAAGACTTCTACATGATCAAGTATTTCTTTCTTCTGCACAGCTCTTTTCTCAATAAGCACACAAAATAAAACTCAGGTAAAAGGACACTTACTATTTTTAACCTGATTTCTTAAGAGAATAAGGCTTATACAATCTTGCTGTCTGTACATCTATCATTTACCACATACACTTGCAGCAGCCTTTGAATCCATTCTCTCATTTCAAAACTGATTTTACAGAGTTGGGGAACCAGATACTTGAGACCTCTACTTGGCGGGGGAGGGGGGGAAGAAAAAAAAAATCTGTGGCTAGGTAAGGTAGACAGACACAAATTAGCACCCCAACTGAGAGGAAAGCAGTTATAATCCAACCCTTTATTCATTCAGAGGGGCAGCATTCACCATGCAGGTAGCTCTAAACCAGGCACAGAACACATTTAACTCATGCAGTCAAATAGGAAGATAAGAGGGCGTTCACAGCAACCTGTGCATGAGGACCAGAAGATGGTATAAGGGGATTTAGGTCAAAAATCCATAGGAAACCATTAGTTTTGCTGCTTATAGAACAACCTATTACTACCCAACATTATTAGCAGCCTCTTGAGCATCATCCAGAGACCATGATGAAAATACATTTTAATCATTTCTCTCCTTGGCACATTTCTGAAAGTATTTCCAAAATTGCCTCTGCTAATATTAAGTAAATCATTTTCCTACCTTCCCTTCTAAGAGGCAACATATTAGAAGTCCCATTTTAAAAGAGGATACATCGATAGTTTTGCTGAAAGCCACAGTAAGCTCACTGGCAAAAGAACTCAATTCAGAACATCCCCCCCAGCTTCCCAACCAGGAGTTCCCTGGGTCCTCCTCCTTGCCCTTCTTGAAGATAGGAATGACACTTGCTTTTCTCCAGTCTTCGGGCACTTCTCCCAATCACCATGATGATTCAAAAATTATCAAGAGGTCTTGAAATGACATCAGCCAGCTCCCTCAGCACTTCTGGGTACATCCCATCATGGCCCATAGACTTATGTATGTACAGTTTGCTTAAGTATTCCTTCACCTGAGCCTCTTCCACTAAGGGTATGTCTTTCTTGATCCAGGCTTTCTCAGTGGTCACCAGGGCCTGGGATTCCTGAAGGCCAGTCTTATCAGTACAGACTGAGGCAAAAAAGAACCTCAGCTTCTTCCATGTCCTATGTCACCAGGCCCCCTGCCTTGTTGAGCAGCAGGCCCACATATTCTTTAATCTTCCTTTTGTTACCTGTGTACTTATAGAAGTCCTTCATGTTGCCTTTGACATCCCTTGCCAGATTCACTTGCAGTCAGGCTTTGGCTTTCCTAACTCCACCTCTGCAAGCTCAGACAGTATCTCTGTATTCCTCCCAGGTTAACTGTCCCTGTTTCCACCTACTGTATGCTTCCTTTCTGTGTTTGAGTTTTGAAAGAGTTTCTGGCATTTTTGCCTGACTTCCTGCCCATTGGGATGGACTGCTCTTGAGCTTGGTGGAAGTTATCCTTCAGTATTAACCAGCTTTGTTGGGCCCCTCTTCCCTCCAAGGTCTTATCCCAAGGGACTCTACCAAGCAGATCTTTGAAGAGGCCAAAGTCCGCTCTCCTAAAGTTCAGGGTTGTGAGCTTGCTTTTTGCCCTTTTCCCTCCTTTCAGGATCTTAAACTCCACTATCTCATGGTGCCTACAGTCAAGGCTGCCCTTGAACTTTACATCCCCAACAAACCTCTCCTTCTTTGTGAGTATGCGGTTTAGCAGAGCACAAATGATAGCTGCACTATCATTTGGAGGAATAAGTTGTCATCAATGCACTCCAGGAAACTCCTGCATTGCTTACGCCCTCCTGTGTTGTGCCTCCAGCAGATATTGAGTTGGTTGAAGTCCCCCATGAAGACCAGGGCCTACAAACATGACTCTGCTCAAGTCTGTCTGTAGAGCACCTCATCGACTTGTTATTCCTGATCAGGCGGCCTATAGCAGACACACACCACAATGTCACCCTTACCACTCTGCTCTTTAATCCTTACCCATAAGCTCTCGTTGGTTCATCATCCATGCCCAGGCAGAGCTCCAGGCACTCCAGCTGCTCTCTCACATAAATGGCAACTTCACCCCCTCATTTTCCTGGCCCAGTCCTCTTAAAGAGTCTGTATCCCTCCAATGCAACACTCCAGTCATGCAAGCCATCCCACCACACCTCTGTGATGCCAACAAGATCACAGCTCTGCAAATGCACACAGATCTCTGACTCATTATGTTTAGTCTCCATGCCGCACGCATTATTGTACATGCGCTTCAGCAAGGTACCCTAGAATGCTGATTTCCCAGAAAGGGCTTTAGGGATTTCTCCATAATGATGCCTTGTAGGAACTTCCTTGCTTATACGCAAATGCTAGAGGTAACCCTGCTTAAGCCCCATTTTGCTGATTTTGTGATTCCTTTCTGTCACATCACCGCAGGCCCTTTGCTCGTCCACCCTGTCAGTCACTCCCTCACAGGGCTGCTTGGTTAGTCTCTCCCTCCCCCACCATTCCTAGTTCAAAGCCCTCCTTATGAGGTCAGCCATCCTGCTGGCAGAGATGCCTTTGTCCTGCCTCAGTGAGGCAGATCCCATCTCTCCCAGGCAGACCCTGCAAACAGGGTCCCATGGTTGTAGAACCCAAAACCCGGTTGCCAACACAAGCTCCACAACCAACCGCTGATGCATGTTGCCAGTGTCCTCCTCCTCACACCTCTTCCCCTTGCTGGCGGGATCAAGGAGACCACTACCCCGGCCCCCGGGTCTCCGATAACCACCCCCAGAGCTCCGTAGTCAGTACGAATGCAAAAACGATACTGCATGTAATACAATACTGACTTGTATGTAAAACTTATACATCCGTAATTTCAACACTTCTCAGACCTCTGGACTTTAACAGTCCAAGACCTCAAAATAAATATTTAAATGTTTAGAACAAGGTATAATATATAGAATATCCCGCACGGGATTAGTACTATTATTGGGCAAAATACTCTATTTCAGTGAGTATCTGAAATGAATGCTGGCAGTAAGGCAATACTGTGAAATCTTAGGCTTAAATGAACAAAAAGCTGAACCCTGAGTAGGGTGAAAAGAATAAGTTTTCCTTATTTGACTGGGTAAAATTTAACTCCTCAAGGAAACAAATCTCACTCAAAAAAAAAGCACTACCTGTAATGATTACACTTAAACTGCAGAAAAAAATTAATATTCTGAACACCATTTAAAGGACATAATAATGGAAATAAAGTGCCAAAAATTCCTAGTGCTCATGCAATTTATATCTAATTTAACTTGGAAAGGAAGCCAATGACTTCCAAAAGATGAGTTTTGTTCTCAATTTCGTTGCATTAACCACAATAAAAAGACACATCTTAAAGTCTTTTTGAAAAGTTATACAAATCACATCTACCCTCTTATAAAACCATTTTCTCATCTTTTACTTAGTATGAAAAAAAAAAATCACTAAAATATTAATACAAAGCTAAAGTGTAGCAGCAAAAACAATTTTCAGATGTGTTTATTCTTAAAATACTAGTTAATTAAAAACCGTAGCATTTTTTAAAAGCCAGAAAAACAAGCTAATATACTAGAGAAGTGCTACAAAGCATGTATGGTAAGCAGGTGGAAAACCTTTACTTCTCAAAGTTGTTAAAAACCTCTACTTCTCAAAGTTGTTACTGTGCATCTAAAACAATCAGCCAACTCATAAACAGTGCTTATTGAAATAACTGAATAGCTTGTTAGAAGAATACAGACAAATTATACAATTCTGTGAATTAGTTACAATTAAGAATACAATGTAACACTAAATATAAATATCAGAACCAAAGACAAAAACAAAACCAAGATATGCAGATTCTGCTCCTGGGTTTTTCCATGACCTTAACAGAATAAGCCTCTCTGTGCTCCACAAACATTCCTATTATAAAAAGCTTTCAAATGCTTTACAGAGCTCTCTTAAGAGCACTACACAACTTTTTTCTTTTATAGGCACTTTTTAAAAAAAAAAAATCAAAATATGTATTTTTAAAATATTTAAGTACTGCAAAACCACTTTTTATACAAAGATCTATTAAAAAAGACTTCATGAAGTTTTCTTTGGAAAGAAAAAGTAGTAATATTTTTTCTGTAAAAATGATAGAAACAAGATCCCTGTTTGAAAGTTTTCCAGTCTTTCTCCCTATCATAAAGAGCCATGTGCATGCTACAACACGTAGCCCAATTCTACATAGTTTTTCACCGTTTGATACCAGGCAAAATAGGCTGTATAAATTCATTCATTTTGTGAATTTAAGCAGTCTAAAGCTGTTCTGAGAGAGTGAAGTTCCCCAAATATGCATTAGGACACTTCAAAGTAAACCAAAGCATGAGCCAAATGCCTTCTCAGGACCACCTGGAATTCTGAAGCCAGATATGCAGCCTCCGAAGAGCTAGCAGCTTCCCTGTGCTATTTTTTGTCATCTCAGTCCAGGCAACCATAATGTCTTGCATGTCAGAAATGCTACATAAGCTAGGTGTAGACCTATGTTAGAGATACTGTCTCCTAGAACTTTTTTTTTTTTTTTTTTACTAAGTCTATCTCATCTATGAAGACTATTTGTATTCGTCTACACTGGTTACAAAAAACAGAGAAGACCTTAGCAATGATCACAGCATATTTCAAAATGCACTTTGCATCTCTGGAATCGCTGCAGCCTTCTGTGATACATCTGATGCTGTCAAAAACAGGTTTCAGGCAAAATATTATTCATCTGACACTGTTGATACATGTTTTATCTCAGCCACGTTACATTCATTGCAACATAGCAGATGCCAAAATCCAGAAGTAGACACAGAGGCCGAACAAAAATGACAATGCGCCCACAATGGGTTCTCCAGCATTATCATTTGTCCATTCTCACCAGCAGACCTTTCACTCCTCTATTCTACTCCTTCACACATGTAGCTGTGGAAATGATGATCTGCTGCCCTACATCAAAGAATTTAAAAATTCTGGAGATCACCTGATCGCTACAGTACTAACAAGACTGACTCAATAAAGGCAATTCGCACAACAAAAGACAAAAATTTCAGTCATGCTAGTATGATCCTGGACTGTTCAAGCACAGTGGTCACACTGTTGAAGACTGTTCAGTACAAAGGTATGATTATCCTAACTGAAGTACTTACCCATGCAATACATAGTCCCATAAAATCTTTGGTCTGGCTATGAAAAGCTACACTTCAGAAACCACAATAGGAGCCATTAACAAGTTATCCAATAAAAAACCAGCTTGTCAGTGTGATTTGCAGGTAGGCTGATCACCAAAAAAAGGAATAAGCCTTTTACAGCACGAGATTTGTGGCAACTGCAGCTAAGGATCACCAGAGCTATTAGTTAAACTACACTGTATTCCTTACTCACAAATTGCTATACCTTCAGGTGTAGATCAGCAAGAATTGTCCAAACTTTACTACTTATCCATGCCACCAAGAAAATTGCCATTCTGCATTAACCTTAGTTTCTCATCTTCTCTCATAGTCTACATTCTGACAAAACAACCTCAGATATGCAAATACTAATTTTCAACCCTCCCTCCAATTCCAGGCTTGATCTATAGGTTATTTTTTCCAGCTAGTTCATCAGTACTTTCACATTACTTGGTCAACTCAATTTTATTCTACCCATTAAATCCATCAGTGGCAAACTCAAAGGTATTTAAATACAGTAAACGGTAGTTAAAATTAAGAAGGATTGACAACTACATGACCATACCATTCACCGTTCATCTTCACCCTTCAGAAGACATTTTGAAAAGCAAGATTCTCTGTATATTCTCACTGAAAATGTCTGAGGACACAGTTTTGAAAAGCAGTAGAGCCTTTTGAAATCCACAATTCAGTGCTGTCCTTTGTGAAACACCTAACCAAGCAGGATCAAGGGGGTCCAATATTCCACACACAACTTCTCGGTCAAAAGTGCTTCTGCAGTAGTCACTAACAGAATAGGCACACCTTCTGGGGAAGGATTTGCTACTATTCAAATAGTATCATAAGCGAACTTGAGAGATTCAATAGTATCATATGCTTATGATACATATCAAAATGTATCATAAGCAGTTGTTCATTATTTGGTAAGAGTGGATTTCATCTAGTTATCATTAATATTCAAAGTAAAATTCCAGCTTTGGTGATCTGCCTGCAGCACGGCACATACTCCAGCTGCAACTCCTCCCTATTATGAGGGTAGGTGTATGACTGACTTATTTTTGTTTGGTTTTATGAGCTAACTAAACTCAGATTACAATTTAAAAGAAGATTTAGCTGATGTAACTACAAAGTGCTGTGGTCCTGGATGTTCTTTAATTACAGAGCCTGTGCTTGCCTAAAGGAAAAAGGAAAAAGGAAAAAGGAAAAAGGAAAAAGGAAAAAGGAAAAAGGAAAAAGGAAAAAGGAAAAAGGAAAAAGGAAAAAGGAAAAAGGAAAAAGGAAAAAGGAAAAAGGAAAAAGGAAAAAGGAAAAAGGAAAAAGGAAAAAGGAAAAAGGAAAAAGGAAAAAGGAAAAAGGAAAAAGGAAAAAGGAAAAAGGAAAAAGGAAAAAGGAAAAAGGAAAAAGGAAAAAGGAAAAAGGAAAAAGGAAAAAGGAAAAAGGAAAAAGGAAAAAGGAAAAAGGAAAAAGGAAAAAGGAAAAAGGAAAAAGGAAAAAGGAAAAAGGAAAAAGGAAAAAGGAAAAAGGAAAAAGGAAAAAGGAAAAAGGAAAAAGGAAAAAGGAAAAAGGAAAAAGGAAAAAGGAAAAAGGAAAAAGGAAAAAGGAAAAAGGAAAAAGGAAAAAGGAAAAAGGAAAAAGGAAAAAGGAAAAAGGAAAAAGGAAAAAGAAGGCTGTACAATGTTTCTGCCCTACTAGGTAGAAGTACAGACTCAGAAAAATGCCTGGCGATAATAAGAGGAAATTGGCATTGCCAGGGCAAAAGAGGGCAATGAATCTCACGGCCAACCAGGAGTGGAAAGGGTAAGACCAGAAACAGCAATTCCCATAGCATAAGCTGCCATAGAACCAAAAGCCTAAGCCATCATCTTAGTTTGAATGTTTTACAGGTAAATGAGACAATCTACTTAAATGAACTCCTAGTTGTTTAGACCCATTTAAAACTTACTTTGAAAAGCATGTGATAATTTGGTAATTTGAAAATTTTAGCAGCAGGTCATTTTTTTTTTCCTATCTTTTCAATCCACTTTTTAAACATTTAAAAATATCTTGTGACACACTAACATGTCTTTGAATGGAACCTGACAAAGTCAGGCTCTGCTTTAAAGATGCACTTGTTGCTGTTCCATGAGTTAATGACAAACTCACTTTGAACCCATACCACTAAGTTGAAGAAATCCTTAAAGTCATTTTTAAGTTGTTATCCAGTGAAATACTAACACCCCAACACCCGGAAAAAACATGCAATAATGCTGATGTTCATTAACACTTGATGTGCACTTTTAGCTTACTGTTTATTAAAAAGATTTGTAGTCTTGGCTTTCTTTTCTTTTTAATATAAATAATACCAACTAAACACCATATAAATAACTGCTATCAGATACAAGAAAGGGTAGGACCACATCATCATCATCTTTACCTCTTTAATTTTGTTCCTCTTCTCTCGGATATCCAGGTCTGCTGGTTCTCCACTGTTTATCCCTATAAGATTTGGTAAAGGAACAGGGGGCAGTGGCTTGCTGTCTTTCTTTTTCAACTCTTGCACTACTTTGTTCTTTTCTGTCTGAATCTCAGCTTGTATCTCATCACGTGATTTCTTCAATTTCTCTTTAGCCTCTTCCAGAGCCTTTTCATGATCTGCTCGGATCTTATTTCTCAGACGTTCCTCTTCTTCTCTAGAGACACAAATGCTAGTCAGCATCTCATTACTAAAAACACATTGCTTATAAACAAACTGCAGCTTCAAAACAGAAGCCACATCCCTAGTTGGTTTACACTCAGACAAGTTTACTGAATTATGTTTGTGCACAATACTACACTATTTTTGCCATGAACCCCAAAAGAAGAACAGCACACACATCAACACCACCATTGTAGAAAAATGTGTCATAGGGGTTTTCTAGATTATATCTCAGCACCTTTGCTTGTCTACTCAAGAATTTAGAGAGGAAAAGCTCTACATCCTGTGCTTCAAATACAGGACGTGTACAGAGGCACATCTAGCAATCATTCAGTCTTAAAAAAAAAAAATCAGAAGGGCTCTTCCTTGCCTTCTGCACAATACATCATACACAACTTGTCAAGAACTGAAGTAACCAGTACAAAAAAATCGCAGCCACTCCTTTTATTAACAATGAGGCGTGAGCTGCAAGAGCTGCAAACCCCACCACAGCATGTTTTGTCTTGAATTCAGAACTTATTGTTCCAATCAGTACAGTCCATAAACCTCACAAGTTAAATGCAGAGTTAATTATAAAATTTACGAACACGAGAGCTTTTAGTAAAGCATGATTTTGAAACTCACTGTCAACAAAACCAGTATCATCTTGGTTCTAAGCACAATCTTCCATCGTGATCTTTAATGACTAGTAAAAGTTTTGAGATTCACACACAAAACGAAGAGTGCTGTTTTAAAGCCTGGGTTAAACAAGAGGTTATTCTAACAACAGAAAAAAATGGCCCGTTCCAGTCCTAAAATATTTCAAGGCATCAGAAAGATACACATCAGACTCAATATAACACAATCTTTTCAAGCTTCTTTAAAATACAGAGTTGGTCAATGACTAACGTAAGCCAAAATATTTGTAGGGATTTAAAAGAAGCACTAGTTACAAAAAAAAAAAAACCACCCCACACTCCCTCCCTGTTTCCTCCCCCAGGCAAAAATACCTTTTCCTCAAAGAGCATTAAGGAGAAGACAGTGGATAAGGGAAAGGAAAAAAGGCTAGCAGCAAGCCATGTAAGAAATATCAAGCTTGGCCTAACTGCTTTTAGGAGGAACTGAGCCACTTGACCCACATCACATGTTTTTTTCCAGTATACTGAAAATGTACCAATGAAAAGGAGCAACCACCATTTGATATGTGAGAATTACAATAGAAGACTTCAGTTGGAAGGGACCTACAGCGATCATTTAGTCCAACTGCAACTAAAAGCCAATCCAAAGTTTACAGAAAAAAAATAAACACAAGATTGACAACTGTTAACAAAACATTGTCAACAAAAATAGGAATGTATCTACATATTTAAATTGGGATATTTTTCCCACAAAGGTTATTAAAAATATTTGACAAAGTCTATGATAAACCGATAACGTTTCCAGAGATTCAAACAAATTTTAAGTAACTCTCTGGGGTGCTGTGTTGGAATATTTGGGGATATGGACAGATCCTATGAGCTTTGCAAGTATAATAGAACTGTTTTTATTAATCTCACAGATCAAGATCATGTCATGTCTATTATAAAGCACTGCTTCACCTTTACAGAAGGAGGTCAAAGAATGAAGCTAATAATGAATAACTTGCATAGAGTTATGATACAATAGTATCAGAGCAATCCCACCAGACTGGTCCAGTTTGTGCAAGGTTTATGACTGTTACAGTCCTCTGCCTAGGGAGAGCTGATTTTAAGTCAAAGTGCAATAAATCAAGCTTTTAGTTCCAGAAATTCACAGTTCAAACCCCCACTGCACTAGCCCTGACTGTTCTCTCATAAACATCCAGAATATTTTTTAACTTAAATTTATACACCTCTTTGCTCCAGTCTTTAGCTTGGGCTCAAAAGCTCAAATTTTTAGGGACACATTTTATTCTCAATTTGACAAAGTCTGACATCACTTGATGTCATCCAGAAAATAACTTCCCAGTTTACAGGCCAATGTGCATGGCATGCAGGGAGGAAACCATGGTACTATAACATAAATGCTCTCAGCAAAATGCATTGTTACACAAAGAGTGTTTTATTAGTCTTTACATTTTTCTTAAGCGCTATTAGGTTTGCACTTAAAAAATTATAGTAGCATTATTACCTTTCGCTATTTCAGTACCAGAAATACAATGCAATGTTTTAACAGATGCACTGACTGAAAGGCATTCAAACTGAAGTTCTTCAGCCACTTTTCTCAATATGACCCATGTCACATCCATATTTCTCCCAAACAATAAAAAAACAAAGGACTGAGCTCCTCACTTTGACTATCAAACCCAAGCTCATTAACACTGTTGAACAGTAAGTCCTCTCCCTCAACTGTAGAGCAGAGAAACAACTTTCAAAGTGGCAAAAGACTAGTCTAAAGAGAAAAAATACAAGTAATACCATTTAGGATACCTTTACTTCTACTATGACCCATTTATAGGGGAAAATAACTTTCTTGTATTCTTTTAACAGTTACTCACATTCTATTGTGGCACCAATGTGCTCAATTCAGTAACAAAAGCAGCTGAAAATTTCTATCAACCGAAAGATGTGAAACCATAGATCTGTAGTCTGGAAAGCTTTTTCCAAGGCTAGCAGAGGGATCTGCGTAAGATGCAGCCAGAGAGAATGAGGTCGCCAGAACGAGCCGTCATTCCCCACAGTCATGTTCTCACCAAGAGACAGCACGCTGTACAGGAGCCAAAGAGATGGCTTACAGAAAATGAGAAATAGAAAGTGTTACTGAACATTTAAGAATCAAAATACTTCAGTGTGGGAATAACGTATTTTGGAGGTTCGTTTCTCCTTTCCAAAACTCAATTTCTGGAGGCAAGTGACAGCCTTTACCTTCTGACTAGATCTACTAACATTTTGTTAATAGATACTGAAATTCTTTTTGCAAAAGATCAATCATCACTGAAAAACCTGAATTTTTAGAAAAACAGGGTTACAATGTATGTCAGACCTTAATAAAAAGATGTATAGAAAGGTATATCCACATTAACCTAATTTGAAGAGGATGCTTTGCAATGAGTGTGCTTTATTCATAAATAGAAATGTTTTTGGTAAAACCCATGATTAACATGTACGTCCCCAAATATGATCCCCCTGTGTGAAAAAGATTAATGATGTTTGAGTAGTTATAGCGAGTCTGACTCACTACAATGAGTCACTGGTGACGTGCTTTGTGCACCTTCACGATTTTGCACCATCAAGATCAAGTGCCATGAAGATTTTGCCTTTACCTTTCCTTTAAATTTTCAGTCCCAGGTGCTGCATACAATAGTAATAATAAAAGCTCCATCACTCTACCAACTTCATCTCCTTCTAGATTCCAACTGCGTGAAACAGCCATAAATTGGAAAACAAGTTTTTAGCTCACGTCTGTTTACATTGCAGGAACCACTATATAAACATACAAAAGCTGTTGATTTCTACAGCACTATAATCCAATTAGAGTCATTAAGGAGGTTTGAATGACAGTCTATTTTCCTTCAGTCACTCAGCAGAATACCTAAGAATCTGAAGAAAATACAGAGACTCAATAGAGATGAAAAATTCCAGCGCTAACTGTATGATCACCTCCAAGTCTTCCAGGAAGTGACATTTTGAGACAAACATAAGAAAACAGTAAGATGAAGAAAAAGGTCAACAGGTATTTGAGGGAGTTTACAGGAGAGAGTACAAGAGCTTCTTCTGCAGACAGATATTCTCTATGCAATTACCAATGATGGACAGCACGAGCTACAAGAAATGTCATATTCTATGTTCCAGCTGAAGACATATTTTACCAAATATATTCAAGTATATGACCCCAATGGAAGAAAAATCACACCCCTAAATACCAATACCACATATTTCTGAGTTCTTACGCAACAAGAACTAAGTGAAAATACAGAATAAAGTTAAGTGGATGAGAAAATTGAAAATGTGTGAGCAGCTGACATCCCCTCAAGTCACACCCAAACACCAAGCTCCCCATCCAGCATAAGAAAGCATCAGCAACAGTTTAATGCACGCAGATAGCACTACATTCAAATATTCAGAGTTAAAGAAAAGAGACCTCAGACAGGATCAATCTAAAAATGTAAGATTGGAAAGAATCCCAGCATAAACACATATACCAAATGTGTCAAACAGTTTCCCTATCCAGCTACCCACACACCCCCCCGCTTCTAGGCAACATAAGCAAACTCTTAAAATACAGAGTATTTTGAATAAATCTTCAAAAACCTTACCTAACAGAAAGCTGCTGCTTCCTTCTAGTCACCCCAACAGCTCTCAAGACAGAGGTTCAAGTACATGAAACTAGAGCAGTAGCTACTTTAAAACAAGCAATATCATCAAAAGAATCTGTGATTAGACTATTTTTGCCAGCAAAAACCATAAATAGACCTAATAATTAGAATCTGAAACTAGAAACAGGGACAAGTTTTTTAAACAATCACTGTAATTAACTATTGCAGCTGCTTATGCAGGAACACTGTACACTCGCGAAGCATCCACGAGCTGTCTAAATGTCATTCAGAAGAGACCACAAATTGTAACACTTGATAACTGAATCACTAACCAAAACTTAACATGCTTTAATTATGCACACAGTAGTGAGCCTTCTGAACTTAATAGCTACTAAAGCTTCACTTGCCAAGACAATGACTTTTAACATAAGTCTCTCCTATCTGCTGTGACACAACAGGCTCTTTAGAAACTGAATTGCAAAAAAACCAAAAATGCTTTCAATCTTCTTCATAAGATTCAAGATCAAAAAAGGAAATAAAAATTAGAATGGAGTCAAGAAAAGAAAACTGGCCACCAGCAACTGTTCTCTCACACTAAAAAGCAGAGCACTGGGTCACTATAGCAAAAGGACAACCAGTTTATTATCATTTGGATTTTCAGCAGATGGGTAGACAAGAACTGTTAAAGCACATAAATATTTGTGTAAGTCTGTCATCCAGAAACAAACCCCTATGTGGAAATTCTGAACTTTTACCCTTTTGTCAAGTTTAATTCTTCAACCAGAGGCTACTTTCAGAGACACAGTGAAACAAAGAGATAAAAAAAAAACAAAAAAACCCACACACCACACAAACCAAAAACACCACACCAAAAAAAGCTTTGAGAGTCGTACCTAAAAAACATTTCACATGTTAACTACAAAAGCTGCTTTTCCCTCCAATCTTGCAGCATACACGATTTTATAACATCCATACATATTACAACCCCATCATGTTCTCCTATATGGAGAATTATGTTCATGACACACAAAAATACTGGAGATATATATACTGCCCTTCATTGCCCAGAAAATTAACCCAAATTGCAGATTCCTTGAGTGGTTTCTTTTAGACAAAGGTGACAGTAGAATTTATTTCTAGCAAGTGGTTAGATGACATGAGTACTGCTCCTCAAATACAAGGAACATGAGAGTGAGTCATTATTCAAGTCTTCTCATCCCTCTCCATCCAGTTTCAGAAGTTTTTCCCTCTTGCCGTCACACTTCCCCTTGAACTTTTTCACATTCCTGTTTCCTGCCTTCCTTTACTATCATTTGTACCAACTTAGGCTCCACTAGCTTGCTTCCCTGCCCTTCTACAAAGGCATGGCCACATTTCCCCACGTTCATCCTTCAACTTCTTTGGACCATGCTAGGGAAAGGACAGAATTAACTCACTGACACGGGCATTCTCCTTTAATGCTAAATACCGCCTCTTAAATTCCATGTAGACCTCCTCCAAACAAAACTCCCTTCTACTTCTGTGCAATAAATGATGCCCCTAATTGGCTTTTGCAGCCAAATCTTACACCAAGAATCCAGGCCTTCAGCCACCTTCATCACTGCTCTCAAAAACTTTTATCTCTAAGATGGAAGCTCACAGAACCTGTTTCAGATCTGCTCTCTTGTCTAAGCCAAAACCTCAGTCTCTGACATTTCTTTGTAGATAGCTGGGTGCCACCTTCAAGCCAAATGAACTGTAACTTAACTTTTAATCTTCCTCCCACATCTTTTATTCAGCAGTGGAAACTTCTCCATTGCCCAGATTGCCAGTGTCTGGGCATTCTTCCCATTTCCTAGAATTTGACTATACCTAAATTTTTCTGCTTAGTTTCCATGTATTTTAAATGCAGTCTTTCTTAACCCATACAGTTAGAAGCACTCAGAGCTTGATCTTGTTCTGTTCATCCAGCAATTCTGCTAGGAAAACAATCTTTACATTGCCTTTCTGTTTTTTTTTTTTTCCCTGCAAAAACTGTAATTCATTACATGTATTTTTCTAGGCACAAAAGAAAGAAAACATGGCCACTTCTAGATGTCCAATATGTTAAATTCACGGATTTCCATGCTGATCATTGAAGGCCACTGCTGCTTGTTACTCCTGTATCTGTCTCTACTCAATTGTTTTCCTTTGTCTTGTAATTTAGGCAGGGCCTTTGGAAGCAGCTCTGGAATGAGGACAAGCAAAACCCTTGGGGAATATATTTAGAGAGAATTTCAAAAACACGGATTGAATGGGCAACACAGAACTTGCAGAAGCGAGTGGAGAGTTGAAGAGCATCCCTTTTGCATGAAGAGCAAGCCCTCTGCAAAACTGAAAGCCAAAAAATTCCTTAGTATCACTAGGTATCTTTTATAATATTTTGGAACATAGCCAGAATCTTCATAAATCATCATAAGGTAACACACCCAATTAAATACTTCATTAATAAAGTGCATTAACATACAAGACATCTCTCATTTTCTTTCACAATGATAATAAAAAGTACAAAACATACCTTCCAGTTAAGAACAAAACAGTACAGATTCTACTATCAAAAGTAGAACATGTATAACTTTTGAAGGAAAAAAAAGAGACATGCAGGCAAGGGGTCATCCTTCAGGAATTATTTGCTTCCTATGTTATGAATGTTAACATGAACAGAATTGGGAAAATTTGTCTTGAGACTGTGTCAAGTGCTGTGACCATTAGCAAAGGCATTTGTTCCTCACCCCTATCTACAGCAGCCATGTAATCCCAAGCATCAACTCAAAAAAGGAGGAGGATGCCAAGCTCCAGTCAAAGGCTTTCTTGGGACCTGAAAACACTGCCATAGCTGGTACTTAAGTCAGCTTAAGTTTTACTAGTGAAGAAAGGTAGATGTTTTCTACAATCACTCCCACAGTTGCATTCATATCAGCAGCCAGGCATTTGTCAATGCTAAGAAGGGTCACTAGAGACTGTGTAAGCATTTTAAGCTTGCATGAAATTTCTTAGTTTTGTAGTTACCAGTATCAGCTGAAAGAGATTTTCAGAAGAATCAGATCAACTGTTTCAGGAAGAAATATGATACCTTTTTTTTTAAGACTACAACAGCAATGAATGCAACTTTCATTAGTGAGGAGCAAATAAAAAATATAGATTACACAATGCTTTACAGAAGTTTTCAACTACATATAAGCAAACTCATTCCGTTTTTAGTGTCTTAATGTCATTCAGGTATGAAAACATTGTTAGGAAAAGCAATGGATGCATAAAGTTCAACAACATAGACTTTTCACAGAGCTCTATCAAACACATCCCATTTAGATACTTTCTGCTTATACGATGTAAAAGAGAATACAATTAGATTTGCCTCAAGGCACTAACATATAATCAAAAGTAGGCATTGTTTCAGAATTTTTGCTGATTAAAGAAACTTCATTTAACAGCTACAGCTAATTACTTCTGTGCAGAATATTAAGCCTCTGCAGAACAAGGTCTTAAATCTGATTGTCAAAGCACTTACAGTGCTAATGTAAAGGAAAAAATTTTATTTTTTAGGAATCAATTTTACTTCTACAAAAAGATACTGAAACGCTTAAGTCTCACTAAAAGTTTATGAAATTTAGGATCTCTTGATGTTTTATCAAGAAACCTGAATGAGAAGAATGTTGCTACCTGCTCTGTGTAAAAAGATTTTAAATAGCTTCCTGTCTCCCAGCACCATCAGATCTTCCTTTCCAATTAGAACCCCGATGAGATAGATATATTTTTTTTTTCCCCAACTAATAAAGA
>NW_009233122.1:0-20918 GCF_000690835.1 Fulmarus glacialis | reverse complement strand
GCAGGAATGAAAAATACATACAGACTACAGGAATAAGAAACAGAAAAATAAATCAGTATTGAACAAGAGAATTGAGTAGGATAAAAAGTTAGAAACAAGCAAGATAGTAGGAACGAACATCTCGAAATGGAGAGTTTATTTCGATGCAGGATTCTAACAGCACCAAAACACAGTAGGGTAATTTTAATTCAAAACTGCAGAAGCCTATTACAATTAACAATGTCAAACCACAGAATTTTCTACTCTAAACCACTCTAGGTAGCTGGAAACATGGCTGTTGTGTAAGTTTAGATATGTATATAGCAATGTATCAGGGTATTTACGCTTTACTCACCACAGTCAAGTCTAAGACAGTATGGACAAACATCTTGCATGCTATATTATTTATTGATACGTAAGATAGTTTGATCAAGGCAGAATAATACATAGCTTGTCCTGTGATACTGAGAAAGCAATTACACAGAACTGGGTTCTCAGGCAAGAGCAGTGCGTCATCTCTGCTTCTTATTAAAGAAGGCATCTTTGCAAATAAGCACATTTACATATAGCACAAAGCAGTCCTGCTGATGTTGATGGCACAGATCAGATACTGAAGCATATGCCCAAGCAGAAATAAAAGGAACCAGAGCACTCCCATTACACAGCATCAAGCTCTTAAATATTATGTTCAGTCTACTATTACTGCCAAAAACTAAGTTTCCAATAGGAAAAAAAAAAACAAACAAAGAGACAAACCCAGCAACACAAGCCAGGAACAAAAATTAGAGTGGTACATTCTATGATTTCGCATATACCACAGAAGTTGCTGCAGAGTCTGAAGCATTACTGTATTTTCCACACCACTCGAAGCTCATCTTTTTCAGAGGTCATCATGCTACAATCTTTACAAAAGTTGTTTATTTTTCTTTATTCCATACAAAATTAAATATATACACTCATTTTTCACAATGATAAAAACAAACCTGCTTTGATGGCAACTTTTTCCCAGGAAAACCATGGTCCTACTTAAGCTGCCCAATATTAAACAGAATCCTAAAATTAGCCAGACTTAGATGGCTAATCTTAGATTAAAAAAATAGATTCAAACACCTGAAAACCAAGAAGATTACAGGTTTCCGCTACACCTTAATTCTCACCCTTTTGAACACATGAAGAGCCACATTAAAGTTGCATGTACAAGTAGAGAACTAGCACTTGCTATGCTATTTAACATTTTTACATTCTCTGGAGTGAAAAGTTTTGGGTTTTTTTAAAATACAATTCTTACATAATTTTTTACCTAAAGAAAATAAATCATGGGTCCCTTTTTGTACACCACCAGCAACTGTTTCTGTATATGCTCTGTGGAAGCTTGCACTACAGTACTGCCTTGCTACTCCTTCACCCTCTGTACTACGTTGTGCCTGACAGTTGTGCCAAGACGGGTTCATAACCTTAGATCTGTACAGGAATTTTGGGAGGAGATGGGGACAGAAACAAGAATGGAGTGACAACAAAGGAACTCCAATCATATGTGCATACACACAGCATCCTCCCTCTCCCTTCTTTCCTGATCTTCTTTGCCCCCAGAATCCCCCCTTTTGCACGATACTCCCAGAGGAGGAAAAAAGTTCCTGGAGGCATGCAGAAAATCTTCAGGAGTGATTCAGAGGACCCAACTAGCCTCCAGAAATTGAACAAGTTTTAAGTAGAAGCCTTAGCCAGCTGAGAAATTACTTTTCCTTCTGCATATTCACATGGTAAAGAAAAGGAATTTCTTAGCACATATATCGATTATAGCACGCTCTTGTTCAGGTAGTTTAGCCCAATTACAGAACATGTGATATTAGTTTGACTAATAAGCTATGAAGAGTTTCCTAACATTTCACCTGAGATACAGGAACTGCAACATATGAAAGAACATTTAAGCAAAAGAGAAACAGGATTTTACCTGTCTACCCTCACAAGATACAGCTTGAAAACACTCCTCCAGCAGATATCAAAGGCTTGCTGAAATCACTATGTAAGAATATCACAGAGAAAGCTGCATTAATTCCTTGCAATGGGAAGTGCTAAATATAAACATATTAAATACTTAATATACCAGGACAGCCTCACTCTCCACATGTGGTATGACAGATGACACTTCTGTGACATTTCATATGGACATTATAAGCTTGTTCTAAAATGAAAGAAAAGAGGGAACATACTTGAAAAGAATTTGCCAAAAAAAATCCACCAAAAAACCACACTAAACATGTGAGCCTAGGAAGAACAATAGTAGAAAGAAGATAACTCCTTGTCCACTCTTCTTTTGAAAAAAAGACCAAGCAAACCATAAAACAGACCAAGAAAACTTTACAAGCAACACAGTCAGCAAGCAAACACCTCTGTTAACTCACTTTCATGTAGTTAACTTGATTTCATTTTGTTAAAAACAGGTTTTATTTAGTTTCAAATAACAATCAGAAAAAAATTAAACACACTAACTGTGAGCAGTAATATTTGGCTGACTTTTGAAAGTGTCAAGTAAGTAATCTTAAGAACAGAGCTCGGGACACCAGAAAGGAAAAATAGGGTGCCAAAAGACATTTGCTGTATAGAATTCTGTTTGGGGGTAGGGGGTGTTTTTTAAGGAAACCAAGAAGCAGCAATCACTAAAAAATATGACAACCATTTTAACATCCCAGCAATTCAAAATGGTAAGGGTGGAGCTTTACATCCATAAGAGACTCTACCATGGGAGCTAATATAGGATGACAGCTTGCTGCTATCAGTTACTATGTAGGTCAACATCAGAGGAAGAGAAAAATACCTTGACAGGGTTTCACACATATCAGCTTGCAGCAGAAAAAAAAGACTCCAGCTACAGTTTCACATTATATTTAAGCTGATTAATACCTAGCTACTGCCAAGTGAAAGGTCCCACTCAACCTTGTACCAGCTCTGGCACTTGTCAGTGGCTGGTGAACTGATCGAGGGTCTTAACACAACAGACTATCTAGGGGCTTGGTAGTGGTCTCCTGGACACTTGTTTGTTCTCAGGTTTTTTGCATGGGGTTAGCTCCCTGAATTAGCTGATGGTGGGGTCAGATGACAGCCAAAGCTAACATGGGTCAAGAACCAGGAGCAATCTTTCCTATACGGATGAGGCCACACAGCCTTCCCTTAACAGAGCCTGCCAGAGACAAATGTGTAAACTGTAGCTTTAAGGTTACTGGTATAACAAGAAATGAAACTAACTGTAGCTCAGAAGGAAACAGTCAAAGCCAACAGTAGTAAGGCAAGGATCTGCTGGAAACTGAGGACTATTGGATAAAATCATGGTGAGACAAATGAACTGACTGGACAACCCACACACCTAGAGCAGAGATCACCAATGCAAGCACAAGCCGTGGCAGGTTAAGCTTTGGAAGTTCTTCTGACGAAGTCACAGGGGACCCATCTGCAGACCCAACTTCCAGTCAGAGAGGAAATGACACTGTCTTCACTGTATGCCTGAGGTAAAGAAGTCCACCTGTGTGGACTGGTAAGAGAATATCCCTGGATGAGTAAGAGTTGCACATCATCAGCATGGGTCCCCTCTCCTGATCACCAGCCAGATATTGCATAGGAACACAGCTTTCCTGGTGTTGCTGCCGTGAGTCACTGATGGCTAGAAAATCAGTGATTCTGTAGAAACAAGTCAACTAGTATGTGAATGGTGCTTGTATGTCCACACATGCTTCTCATTTATTACGTTAAAGATCGGTTGGGTATGACTGCAGTATTAATAATATGATCAACAATAATAGTTAGAATGTTGGTTTATGTAATAAAGGATATCATAACTCTATATTCCTTGTGTTGGTCACCATCTCTGTGCAAATCATTCTTTAAATTTCAGAGCTTTAGTTGCCCTACAAAAACAAGCACCCTTACTCCTTATACTGGTACTCAGGAGACCAGGCAGCAAGCCAGTCAGCCAGTGGTGAGCTGAGACAGCTGAAAAATCACCGATCACTTCAGGCCAAATCAGGTCTCCTAACTGGCTGACTGCCCAAACACTGCTGTTGGGGCAAGGATATAGGCAAGATTAAATGGCTGGGGACACAGCAGAACAGGACATGAGCTTCAAGTGTTATACACCTGCATGTTCAGGGACCTTAAATTAGATCCCAAGCTATAAAGATCATGTTTTCTGCACACACACTCATATGGCCATTAACCCCAAGTCATTCCATTTCCCACCATCAGCTCTATCCCCTCACTCAGCCATATCGTTTCCTCTCCTCTAGTTTATCCCAATGATATTGCTTCCTCCATCAGATAAGAGTCACTCCCTACCATCCTGAATTTTATTTATGCCTTACTGAGCACCAACTTGCTTCAAGTGTCTCCTCTCCCCAAGGTCACTCTGATTAGTCTTTGATATCTCTCTCAGCCAATGCCCGCCTCTTCTTATGCCTCAAACAACGTTGATCTTTTTCTACTTAGACAAAAAGGGGAGGAAAGCAAAAGGCACTATTTCAGAGTCATCCCACCCACTTTTATTTTGCTCCATGTGCAGTCCACATCTCCAGTTTCCAAAGAAAGATATTAATTGCTGCTCCTCACCACCACCAAGGCCCTCTGATAGCCCTGGCTCAATTTCCCCCTCCAGATTCCTGTTCCTAATCAGGTACTTCTTTCCCTTTTCCCACCCCCTATACTGGAAAAATGAGAATTTTATTAACTGAAGCAACAGCTTCTTCCCGATGTCTGTGTTCAAAAGGGGTACCACAGCAGGTACGGTAGCTCCCTCCTTTTACACTGTGAGTCTTCTTGGCAGCCTGATCTCCAGCAGTAAACCCCAAGACTCTCACCAACTGAAGAAAAACAGCTGGAGAAAGTTAGTGACTTAAAGCAATAGCCATGATATTAATATGGTCTTAGTCTAAAAATTCTCAATTGTTCAAATATAAAATGACAGCAAAAATACACATAAAGAGACAAAGGCTACTGCAAAGTAAAAGTAGCAAATAGCATATAATGTAGACTCAGAGATGGCAAACTTTCAGGTAAGCAGATGGTACTAGACTTCTCTGCACGGGAAACCCTCTGGCAGGTCCCACAGAGCTCTAAGGAAGTGACTACCCTCGCACAGATGTTCTGTCGACACAAGCTACCACATTTCCATAATGCTATTTTACTCACCCAGCCAGAGTTGCTTTGCACATCCCAGAAGCAACAGTGCTTTAAATATCCTATTGGAAGTTCACACATACTGCTCAGATTTATCTTCCTCCTCCACCTGTAACTGTTACCATGTAGCTATATGGTAAATTGATACCTGTATATCAATGCATTTAAAATAAGAATAGTAGTCAACATGCATGGCACCATAAGCCATGCACTAAAATGTTGTATGGCAAAGAGCTTGAAGAGGAAGAGGAGGGGGAAAACCCTGGAATCTACTATATGATATTGATACGAGCTCTTCATTACAGGGGAACAGTACTACTAGGGGTGTGCAGCTTAGTCCAAACATGGGTCTACAGCAATTTCTCTTGACTTGCTCATCTCGCCACCAAGAAACAGTTAGGCACAACCCTCCTGGCTCATACAGCATCAGCGCTAGTCCATTAGCCTTCCTGTGGCATGGGAACAGCATTTGATCTGAAAGATACAGATCAGCTCCTCGCACAGCAGGATTGGCAGGATCACACCAGTCACCAGCACTCCCTTCCCTCTATA
Organism: Fulmarus glacialis; assembly: GCF_000690835.1. Classification (NCBI taxonomy): domain Eukaryota; kingdom Metazoa; phylum Chordata; class Aves; order Procellariiformes; family Procellariidae; genus Fulmarus; species Fulmarus glacialis. Next base: position 15,224 of record NW_009233122.1, on the reverse strand, counting down.
TGGCAGCAGTTTAAAATGTAGTCCTGCTTCATAGAAACTGGAAGAATTACGGGGCAACAACAGAAAAAAAAAACTAATTTGAACTCAGTCTCAGAATATCAATAGCTTTCAGCAGATATTTTGTGACAGGTCGTGAGAAAAACCCAGACAGGACAGGAGCTGCAGGCAATGTTCTGTTGTTAAACACAGCCCTTATTTCAAGGGAAAAAAACCCAAATATATATAGCACTTACACTGTGATTCAAAAGGATTTCATATAAGAGGACACAGACTGCAGTGTGGATATACTTTTAACAGTAATATCGGATTAATTAAAATAGAAATACTCTATAAAAGTTCTTCTCCCATTCAGCACTGCTGGGACTGGTTAGAAGGAAAGAACAGCAAAGCTTTATACCTCTCTACTTAGCACATCAGTCAAAACAGTAACTAAAGATAGAGCAACAAAATACCTGGAAATCATGACGTATGGTTTAATCTGCACTGTTCCACAGAGTAATGTATCTCATTACTCCCAAAGTTCTTTAATCTTGTCAATAAAGCAGAGGATGAAAGACAACCGTGTGACAAATTATTTAGCCTTCCAGCTGCTTTTAATAAGTTCCACATTAAAATAATCTACCCTGCTAATAAACTACACAACTTTGATTCAAGAGACAGATAATTGGATATTGGGGTTTTTTTCCTTTTAAAAAGGCCAGAAAAGCAACACTAGATCAGTAACTCCCCCCCAAAAAAAATATAATGGCAGGCCTCACATGACTTAGTACATTTATGAATATGGAAGGCAGGTTTTTGCACATCAGAAGAGAATACAGTCCCCATCACTGAATCACAGAAAAGTCGAGGTGGGAAGGGACCTCTGGAGGTCATCTGGTCCAACCCCCCTGCTCAAGCAGGGCCACCTAGAGCTGGTTGCCCAGGACCAAGTCCAGACAGCTTCTGAATACCTTCAAGGATGTAGATATCATTACCATAAATTATGCGGTGGAGTTTCCTCATATATGAGCAAGCTGCACAGAATATGAGTGATAAGCTTCACTCTGAAAAAGACACCTTCCCAATTGCAATGTCTTCCCAATTCAGTAAACAATATTGTTGACAGCCAACTAGGTTAGTAAAATCCAGCACATCGTCTAAGGAATGACTGACCCATAGACAAAGTAAGGATGTTAGCATCACGATGGTAAATGCAACAGAATGCAAAAAAAAGTATAAAAAAGGAAATTATGATGATTAAACTACTCTTACACATTACAATTAAGTCTCCTAGAGATGACTTGGGAACTGCATTCTTTGGGAACTGCTAAGCAAATCTTTGTTCATATATATCTGCAATAAAAATATTGTCAGGATACAAGAAGTGAAACAAAATACAGTAAATGAGCAATGTTTCAGTAGTATATACACCTAGAACTCTAATATAGTAGTACATCTAGTATATACATCTAGAACTATCATGGATGTTTTTCATAAACCTATGATAAAATTAACAGATTAAAGCAATGAAGTGTTGATTAACAGCTATCAGTGCTATTTCCAGTATCAGTGAAATACTTTTAATTTTAAAATGTTTTACAGACTACACATACAGGCTTTAGATGTATGCAACAACAGATGACTTGGACACAAACTACTCTTGACATGACCAAGACAGAAAATACACAGAAGTACTGTAGCTCATAACATGAATCTAAAACAACAGAAGAGCTGGGGATATAAAATGTCTCAGCAATTTGATCTTAGAATTGCCTTCATCGATAGAATCTCGGATTTCTCAGATAGTTTTATAAACAGTACATACTGTGTTTTCTTTCTCTGTTAATTTGCTTGATACAATCACATATACATCCAGCGTGTGAAGTCAGATTTCTTCCTCCTCCACCACCGCTGTAGTCAACTTTCTAAATTGCCAGCAACAAAATGCAGCTCATGGACAGTTGTAGTCACATGTTTGATTCCACTAAGACTAAATTACAACCCGTTTCATTAGCTCAAACGATTACGGCAACTTCCTCACCTCTTTCATGAAAGAGAGGTAATTTCCCTAACAAATACATTATCCATAATATAACAGTACATAATTAAGAAAGAGATGACTAGAACAGGGTAACATTGTTGATTTGACTAATGGCAACTCTGGAACTAGAAAACAACCCACAACTCTTCCCTTCACTGGCTGTAGGCAACAAAATCATGTTTATTTTAGAAGTTCAGACCCAATAGTTTCAAGCATACTGGTGCAGAGTAAATAAGCATGCAGTCCCAAGATCACCAAACCAAGAGATTCAACTCTTTATGACCCACAGTCCAGTGCGAGCTTGGGTTCAGCTCCACCAAAAACAAACTGTTATATTATGAGAGGATACTCTCACAGCTGTAAGCCACAAAAGGTAAGAAAGAGTGAAATTGCTGAGACACCAATTTAATTCAGGAGAAAAATATTGACTCAAAAAGGCATAAAATCTGAGAAAAAAGTGGAGCTGAAATATGTTGACTCAGCAACATCAAGAATCAACCCACTCCAAGAATCAAAGGACGTTGATATTTTCCTACCTTACACCTTCCAGGCCAGCAAGGACGCATTGAGCTGGTAAGCACATTAATTCTCATTAAATAGCCTAACTGGCTAGGCTCTCTGCACGAGCCAGCAAATAATTGCTGTGTATCTCCTGCTTGAAGAACCTCTGCAAATGCTAGGAGATGCCGAACACATACCCATGGCAGTTTTATAAAGACTCTATTTCTGAAGATTAATGCTGTGGCAAAAGGTCATATCCTTGCAGCCATTGTCATGCATGGAAGTTAGTATTAGTTGGAAGTTCTTTCCAACCCTAAAGTAAAGATGCTGCAAAATCAAGCACTCAGACTAGGAAATGGAAGCTTAATTCCCTCCCCTGTAAACATTCATTATAATTTTGGATTCTGGAAAGAAGGGATGGGAGAAAAAAGTAAAGAAAACAAACCATGGTATTTAAGATGGCTGTCAAAGCCTAGGGTAGCTTCCCTTCTTGAAGATTTCTTAAGTTTTATGGAGGCTTTTATTTACTCTTGCTTCTCAGAGGTTGAAGTTCAGTCATTCTTAACGGGTTAAAAGAAGATGAGGCAGTATTAGCCACCTGTCACTACAACGTGTTTCGGGACCACACCTAGCCTTTGGGCAAGAAAGGTTGGGGCAAAGGCTATCTGATCTGAAAAACAGCATGGCATAAAAGGAACGTAAGAAAAACTTCTGGGTTACACTTCCACCCAACTCCTCCTACCCTTCCCGCCCCTCCCAGCTTTCCCATCTCCACATAGCAGAGAAGATGGTGAAGCTGGTTTAGATGTCTCGGACTACACAACCATTGGATAGCGCTTGCCACCTTCACAGCCCTGTTTTATTTTAACTGTTGAACACTGAACCGAAAACAGTAGGGTCAAATTGCTAAAAATAAGTGACCACTCTACAAAAAGGAGAGGCAGAGCAGAAACTGAAAATAAAATATAAAACCGAAAACCATCTGCCACAGATGTTTTTGAACAGTTTGATGTAAATATAAGGCTTTCTAAATCTCAAAAGGCATTCTATTTTAAGCATTACTGAACCCACCTGAAAGCTGGTGCGGCAAGGTTATGGCTGATGCAGTTTAAGGCAATTTTTCAAGGCAGCTTGGAAGAACTCTAATTACAGTCTGCACAGGTTCCAGAATTTTTTCTTATTAACAGCAGTCAGATAGAAAAATGAATTTGTTAAGTATCAAATTTAAGGAATATTTTAATTTTTTATGCTTCCACATATTTCCTATTTACTAGAACACTAGCCAATATTACATAGTCTGCTTTTTTCTAAAAATTCCATACTACAAACCCATGAAGGTTCAAAACAAACTTGCTAGGGAACCAAAGAACAGCAAGTCATTACGACCTACTCAAAAATTATACACACCACTTTGGAGTTCGGGCAGGTTGTTGGTTTGTTTATTTGTTACTGTATGAAAGGAAGATCCACAGGTATTTCCTTGTGTTTTTAACTTTTAAACTCAAAAGGCATTTTAAATTTTCCCAGGATCACCACCAGCAAATTCTAGAATACGAAAAATTTTGAATAAAATTACATACCTTAATGGACTAAATCGCAGTGTTGTGCGAGGGATTGATCGGGTGACTTGTGTCAGTATCTGAACTTCCCAGACCAAGAAAAGGTGGCATTTTCTTTGCAGTGCCTTAAGTTTCTCCTGCAAGTGTTCCTGCAGGTTACACTACCACTCGAAATGTCACATATTTCATTGAGCATAATGATTCAGGCATTTTGCCAAATTGACAGGAATATGTCAAGCCTCATTTTTCTTTGTAATAGCAGTAGACTGGATGATCTACTCCCACTGTAGTGTGATGGCCAGATGCTACTCTGAGAAAATTATGTCTAAGAGGGGAGAGGGGGTGCCAAGCAAACAACTATGCATAACTGCAATAGCATATCCACCTGAACAAAACTAGCGCTCAAGTGATTTATAGAAACCAAAATAAACATATCAAAAGACTACAGATGTATAAAAACCAGAGCAAACCAAGGACCTGGTGTTCACACGTAGTGTTGGTAACACAATCTCAAAAATTCTGTTTCACAAACACACACAAGAACAAAGTCACTGTTAGGCATTTGACTTTGAGTCAATAAACTGTTCCCATTGCCTAGCTCTGGCCAGCAAGCAGCTATCAAATACTGCAATGCCAACACAGGACTGGGTAAAAGCCAGCCAGAAAGATTCCAGGTTCTCTTCCACCACTGTTTTTTTCTTGCTGTTTTTCACATCAAGTAACACCAAGAATGATGGCATGATGGAATTTTTTTTGTTTGTTTTTGGGTAGGGTTTTTCGGTGGGTTTTGGTGTTGTTTTTATAAAAGAGCTTCCTTTGGTTACCAATACAACTTCGAATGATTCCCAATCGTCCTGTTCACCAATATCATAGAATCATAGAATCATAGAATCATAGAATCATAGAATCATAGAATCATAAAGATTGAGAATCATAGAATCATAGAATCATAGAATCATAGAATCATAGAATCATAGAATCATAGAATCATAGAATCATAGAATCATAGAATCATAGAATCATAGAATCATAGAATCATAGAATCATAGAATCATAGAATCATAAAGATTGGAAAAGACCTCTAAGATCATCAAGTCCAACCGTTAACCCAACACCACCATGCCCACTAAACCACGTCCCTAAGCACCTCATCTACACGTCTTTTAAATACTTCCAGGGATGGTGACCATCACCACAAGAAAAGCTGAACCAAGTTCATAACAGAAGTTATTCATAAAACCTTCCAGTAGAATATCAGTTGCCTCATTAGCCATTGGTTTTAAAGTTTCACATGCAAGTATTGAAATGACAGCAGTGACAATTGATTATCCACTTCACTGAGCAGTTTATAGATATCACATATACAGATACCTTCCATAGGTATCAGTCCCTCAATAAGAGAAAGTTCCCAGACATGATATAAAACTAAAAAAAATTCTCAGTTATCAGGGTGACAGTTATTGCAGTGCAGTTAAGTTCCCTTCCATCACCTGGGATGTGAATTAGTAATTCATTTCACATAGAAATAGGCATAACATTCATACTCTACGAATTTTTCGCTGCTCTGATCTGGACCAACTTAACAAGTATAACAGTTAGTAGATCCAACTTGACTGTTTTTAAGTACCTAAATAATTATTTTTAACAGTTCAGAATAACAACAACCGGTTAAAATAACGTGCAAGATATAGTGATAAAACTGAAGTTAAAAATTTTTCTAATTCCTAGTACTATTTCTCATTTGTTTTGATTTTTCCTATTTACTAGAAAATGGCTGTTTCACAGACCCATTAATATTTTAATTGCTGTGGATTCCACTGTCTCTAGAAGGTGGAATTATTCACAAACATAAAAATTTGAATTCCTTGAATACACTTTATAACATCAGAACTCCATGATGCAGAAGAGCCCACTTACCCTTCTGCAGTATTTTCTTCTCTGAAACACCGTGCATTGCAATTCAGAATTCAATAAATGCGTTACTTAATAATTTGGAGAACACTTTCCACTCAAATAGAAGCCAACGACAGCAGAAGAGATGCCTTTAGGAAACTAAGGATGTGCAATTGTAGCACTGGGAAAACAGACACATGCTTACATCATCTGCAATTATTAAGTTTAGAATTAAAGAGTCTTCAGTGTTTCCAAGATAAACCTGATTAACAAGAGACTTAAAAGGTCACTAGAAACATGGTTCTTAGTCAAACTAGTTCACACTATCAGTTTTTCAGGATTGAATTTCCTCTTTCTTTGGGAAAAAAACAAAGGAGGGGAGGGAAGATGGGAGAATATTGTATGTTATCCAGGAAAATAACTCCCCTCTTCTCTAAGAAGCATCTTTCCCACTACTTTCGCCATGTCAAACAAGCCCAGAGCATGGCGGGTGTTTTTTCAAGTTTTGTTTTTAAAGCGTAGAGCAAATTTTATCTCATAAAAGTAATGAAAACAAGCAGGAAGTTGGCAGTCCAGAAAGTCAGCTCTGGATTATGATTTTTTTAAATATAGTACAGAAAGGATGCAAGTATTCTAGAGCAAAAGCAGACTTTTCCCTAACTTGCAAAGGGAAAATAGTAAATAGCACTCAAAATGCAATACATTTGCAAAGTTAGCAACATATCCAGAAGAATCTGCTGAGGAAACAGCACATGCTGTAAGCTATTCTTACTAGCCAACAAACCTAAACCATGAGTACAACCCAATGTATTCAGCACAAGTTTACTTATCTGGCAGGATATTCAGAGCAAGAACACGGCAGATGTGATCCTCCTCTTCCCTGAAGCATTTAAGGGATATGCCGCTCCCACAGACGAGATGTTTTTCTTACCCTTTGTGAGCACATTCAGTTTGATCCAATAAAAAGTAAAATGGATTAGTTTGATTTACCACTGATGGTCACCTGCTCATAAGTGGCCTGTCTGTACACTTCAGCAGTTAAAACACATCAGCAGGTCCCAGAGAAAAATGGTAACAACTTACTGAGAGGGAGAAACTACTTAAGCAGCTTGCCTGTGCAAACTTCAGATGCCTTGCTGACCTACAAACAGTGCTAAACCTCAGCTGAGATGAATGTCATCTTGCAAAAGTCTTCCAAGTTGCTACCAGCACACATCAAATACGAAAATTGACATTTCTGCATGCTGGTGTTAATAGACGCAAAGTAATCTCATTTAAGAGCTCTTAAATCTTTATACAACAAGAAAATACTTTCATCATATGCACTCCCTTAAAGCTGTAATTTTGCTCATGCCGTACCGATCAGATTACATAATATTAAGCCAAATGAAAACCTCGAACTTGCTCTCTCAAATAGAATCATAGAAGATAGCTACCTGTCCATTGTAAGCCTCAATGGCAGCACTACGGCAAGGAGTTGAGGAAGCATTTACAAAATCCTCTGGTGGTTTAAGAGATGACTAACAAGTAAGAAAGCACATAAAACATTAATGAAATTAATGCTGAATACCATATGCAAGGTAATCCAGTTCATGGGTTTGCATCATAAGAATACTTAAAAAAAAACGAAGGCAGCAAGACAGAATAATAAATACGATTCAATGTCTGGGCAAATAAATCCTGTAAGGAGCAGAACATAGCCCTGTATTTCATACATCAGTGGCCTTTAGCTTTCTGTCCCAATGTTTCCTACCACCTCGGTAATGCACCCCATTGCTGTTGGCATCCCATAAAACCCAGCTCTTTCCTGCTACAGCGTTAATTTCCAACCACCCTTCTCCAGCTATCAGTGAAGAACAGAGGGCACGTCCTGTGGCTGGTTCAGAGCTACATTTGTGCAGATTGACTAGCAGCAGACCAAGTATCACAAATGACTCTTGGGCTCATAGCTGTGATTCTTCCTAATTAAGGTCTTTCTCTTTCATCCAGCACTGAGATATGCACAAGATACAAAAAGGTACTTATTTTGACAGGTCACCCTTTGCTGCTGATAGATGTTACAGGGGAGAAAGAGGGAATAGAGAACCGAACAGGGTCAACAAGCACTACAAGTGAACATACGGCACAGCCACATAAACTTTGCTTAGGAGACAAGGCTAAAGATACCTTAGAAGCAGTCTCTAGCTTAGAAAAGATTAATAAATAACCTGTAACATATCTTCTCAATTATTTTTTTTTTATTTTAGAAACACCAGTGTACCTGGTTGGGTACTCAAAAAACAAGAATGGAAGTTACTAGGGAAAATTATCTCCCTTACTTTTTGAGATCTTCAAATACTAAGTAATAGAAATAATACAGAACCTCCAGATCTATGAGTGAATGGAGGACGCCACATACTTTGCTCTGTACAGGACACTAGACCAGACAACAACATAAAGACAAAAGGAATGAAAAGCCTACAAATTTTATGAGCAAACATATATTACAAGAACTCAGCAGTTCTCAAAGCTTTTCCCAGTATTTCCCCGTCATGAATAAGTGTATTCGCTTTCAATACAATAAGATAATAAAGTAAAATCTATTTGTTGAATTTGAAGACAAATAGCAGAAGTCATATTGATCAAATAAGTGGTAAATAACTACATTGTAAATGCAGGTACTTTGGAAAGGTTACAATCATACAGGACATGTAGAGCCCTCAGATTTTTTATTTCAAGGTTTGGGGCAGCAGGGGAATGCTAGTTATTTTTCCCCTTTCTTGGCCCTACTACCTTGTTGGGCTGTTGAACACTCCTCTCCCCACAAACAGTTAACTTGCAACAGAACTCTGAATTTTAGTAATAAAGTGATAATCTAGTTACTGAATTAAGACAGATCATAGCACTCACTTGAGCCTGCAACTGGAAATGAAAAGAACAAATCCCACAAGCTATAGCCGAACACATGCCCTCAAGTTCCCGTTTTGTTAGCCTGAATAACTGCTGTGAGAAACAGCTGCCTACCCATCAGACCAGACTTTTCTCACCATTGAGAGCTGTAATAATGAAAGTGCAGGATGGTAGAATAAAAGCGCTGGCCATGTTTTGGACTTTATGGGTTTCTTAGGGAAGGACATAAGAAGAAAAGAAAGGCATTACAAAATTTTTCCTCTTTGCCCGTATTCAGTCTCAGTTCAATTGTTATGAAAACATGTACACACACAACACGTAATGTCACCAAACTTGTAATTAGTTTTACATACATTTGTTGTAAGGAAACAAAACCCCATAACTCAGACCTAGCTGAGTAGGATCAAAATGTTTGTATTTACTACAGGAAACTGAGAGGATCAAAGATGGGAGAACTCTTACAGTGCAATGTGCCCACAACTAGCCACGCTGCTTACTATTGCCTACACTGGTACCATCATCAAGCAACCCACATTTATGCTAAAGTTCTTTTGAGATTTTAATCTACAAAACTCCGAATGAACCAAAGTGCTACTGCCTCCCACCCACTAGCTGGCCTAAATCCAGCCAGCAGACTTTCTGCAGTTTTCCCACGCCTGATTGTTTTCCAGCATGTAGACAAAGTGTAGATCATGCAGAAAACCAACAAGCTAAAACTTTTTTTTTTTAAAACTGGAAAGGATAAAAACTGGAGAACACCAGCTCTCGACTCCTCTCTTTCATAATACAGGAAATACTTTGACAAACTGGAGTACAGCAAGATAACTTGAAGAAAGCAGCACTCTACATATGATGTAGGCTGTTCAGCAGATGGGGGGGAGGAGGGAGGACCACTAAACAGATGGTCTAGAATTCGCATTTTGTAATTCGAAAATGAAAGCATTTCTCAGCCTACAACATAATGCACTAATTTCAGCAGAAATAATACAAGCAGGTTCAGGAGAAATTCAAATTGAGTTTAAGGGTATAATGTGGGGACACCAGAGGAAAGCAGGGAAATCATATTTCTATAAATCTCCAAGTACCAACATTACTTCTCAAGCCTCTTCTCAAAATAGAATCCAGAATAGAAAATGACAAGCAGCTACTAAAAACTCCAGCTGAGAAAAGTCTCCAGATAAAGATGGGCAGTGCTTACAATAGCTTCAACAGTTGAAGACTGACACCAGATAGTTACAACTTCTTTGCCGTAGACATACGAGATGTTTCTGAGCCCTGACTTGGAATGCACTACTCCTGCCCTCTTCAGCTCCATAGCTGTCACCATGAGGACCTGCATCTCCTGCACGTTGCACCCTAAAAACCCCTTGCTTCTAGATCAAGCATCTCAGCTTAAACTCAGAGTTCACATTCCACAGAGACTGTGGAGTCTGCTCTGAAGACAGGCTCAATTTCATGCAACGAAAAATTGGACAGAGTAGGAGTCGGGGCCCAGGCGCTACAGTGGCTCCTGATTTTTCAGGGGAAGAAACAGGTTCTCTGAATCACAATAGCAAATACTCTTAATTGCACTAACGAGCCGTGCCTCAAGAAAAGGTGGGGGAAGGAAGAGCAAAGAGTTTTATGCACTTTTATACTTGATGGCATGGCAGAGGATGACAGGAGACACTGATCCCACTGAGTAATAGAGGTTAAATTATCTCCTCTGCCCACTTCTACTATGGCTAATTAAGTCATATAGACCAGAGAAGACAAAGGTATTCAAAAGAAGCATATTAAGCCTTTCATGTTTCTTTAAAAAAAAAAAATTTGCAGGACTTAAAAGAAGAAATTAAGACTGAAAGCTCTTCAGAATCGTTTTTGTTACTTTCACCTCCTAAGAGTAGAGACAGCAGCTGTTACTGCCGAAGAGACAACCATATATTGAGCAACAGAAGAAAGAACACTTTTAGACTATTGCCATACAGCTGCTGACCCACAGCCAGTCATATCAGACTGCTCAGCGTAACACAGAAGTCAATATTCCTTAGCTTCACAGAAACAAAGTCAAAGGCATTATTTACACTGATCTATACCTACTTACACACAGAGGCCAAGGCAGTTGAGGTGGTCAGTTATATTAGCAGCACCTGCTATCAATCTGATGACATGAGGGTTGTTTGGGGTTTTTTAGCACAGGTAGGAATTATGACCTGAAGAAATAAACAGGAATTTAGCAGCTGAAGATGCAGCTCTGCAAGTTCTGAAGGACTGAACTGTTGGCACAACAGTAGTCCAGGTGCTGTTACAAAGTGGCTTTGCAGCTTTGAGCTCATAAAATTACATTATTCATTGCCTCTAAGATTAATGTGCTTTTACCACAGAAATGATCTTAACTTTTTTCAAGTAATATAAAGAGCAGCTGCTTGACACATCATTAAAAAAACAAGTCTGCTCAATTTCCATATTACAGATAATCTTATTTTTAAAAAATCTGATAAATCAAGGGATTACAGGGGTCTGCATTATCACCCACTTAGATGCCATGAAACCATAAGAACGTTTTGTTTTGGTGCCAAAGCTATCTTTCAGACGTGGTACTGAAGAATAAAATACCTGAGATAGCTGGAAAGTAACTGGGTAGCGAGAAACACCTTAAGCGTTTTTGTGTGGCAGGGGAGATGCAGAAGTTTGGAAGAAGTGACAGTTATCTAAAACCACGTAACAAATTTTAAGTGACACACAAGTTTGTTTGGCAAGATGTATCTTTAAAACTGAGCTGCTCTCGTTCCAGAATCTCTGCAATATCCTTTTTGAAATGGAGAGAAATTCATCTCTGGGAAATGAAATCGATTTTTAAAAAGCATGTGTATGCACATATCTTCACAAGTCCTGGACTAGGCTCTTCCACTCTCCCTCCTCCCAGAGGCAAAATTTTGAGGTACACCTTTCCAACATTACTAACCCATTCCCCATGCATTATCCTGCAAGTGCACATGAAGAGCTCACCCATGAAACAAACTGCTACAAAATGAGTATTAACTTGCACTACAGCCCATTCATTTCCCAAAATATAAACTGCAGTTTTATTCCAGATTTTAACCATCTTCTTACAAGAAAGTTGTATTTCTTTGGATGATAGGCAAGGACACTGTAATTCTTGAATAGATCATCAGGAAGGGAGTTCCCCCCCCATTTTTTCTGCCTGGAAGGGAAGAAAGGAAGAAGGACAGGAGCAGTAAAAAAACAGGTTAATGGAAAATGTAAAGTTAATGTCACCAAGGGTGACCACTGTAACAATAATAAAAACTCCAGAATGTCAAGCAGGCCCAGGGGAAGAGGTAGGAAAGCAATGTGAGGAATATGAGGAAGGTCCAGTGACAACCATTGTACACCCAACACTAAAGCATGGCTGCATGACAACCCTCTACCTACATCATTGCTATATTTTGCTAGAAGATAGAAATATGAATATCCTCCAATAGCCTACAAAGCTCACAATTTAAGGGGTAGGGGAAAATGAGCATTAAAATATTATAGCCTATATACCAAGGGAGCAGCATAACCATGATACATAGTTTTTGCTGTTCGATAGAGGTCAATACCAGCATTCTCTGAAGAAACACTTTCCTTTAGTCACTAAATCATCACACCTGTCATTTCATGATCAAGTGTATACTTCATATGAATGACCTTCCATCTGATTTTTTGTCAAGTCCCACCATTCTTGGAAAGACAGCTTGTCAATCCATCATCACACTTCACATGTTAGACCACATCCTCCCCTGTATCACCAGTAGGTTGTTTTCTCTTGATCTTTTGCACCATAACTCCTCAGTGCCATCCAAAAAACACCACCTATAGAGTAGCTGACACTTGACTTTGCTCCTTGATAGTAAGCTGAACAAAGTTTTTCATCCCAAACTGAGATAACAAGTAATCTAGCATTCACTACTGAAGACCCTTTACTTTCTCAAAAGACCATCTGTCAATGTCCCTGCAATCCAGAAGCAGGAACTCAGCACTGAAAATAGCAGCAAGTGTTTTTCCTTTATGGAAAACAGCCACCACATCAGTGTCAGGCCTGTTGATAAGACTATGTAGTAATAAGCCAAAAAAGTTGCTCCAGAAGTAGAGCACATAACTTTTCTTCACAATGCATACTGTGGCATTCACAGAACTGTCTTACAAGTGGGTTAAGCAGGCAGGCTTTTTTAGTAGTTAAGACATGCTTGGAGTAATCCAATGGTTTGCAGGGCTAAAACAACAGGAATAATATCTGTTCTTGCTCAAACAGCAACTGAAAAGGTGGCCATAAAAAACTGTACGTGACAGGGACAATTTGGACGTGGGGGGCAGGGGGAGGTACACACATTCGTAGCTTATGGAGGAACCATAGGAGAGTTAAGTGATGACGGGATAACCACTTCTTCTACCTCTGACAGTTACAAGTTACTGCTTATCTACACATGACAGACAAAAGTAGTACGCACTTTGTATCGTTACTAAAGCTGTAGCCTCAGAAATTACACTTAAAGAGGAAACCTGAAAAGGACCCACATAAATAGGTTAATCAAGAGCATCACTCCAGAACTACCAGTATCAACAAACTCCTTTTTCTACAGCCCATCTACTGGGCAACACAAGGTATAACAGTCACAGCTGCAGCTTTGAAAATTTCTGCTGAACGCCTCTTTTTGTTTAATCTGTCTTCTATTTCAGAACCTGATTTTCACTGCACGTACCAGAGTGACTGGGGAAGCTAAAGAAATAAGATCACACAAAAAAGACAGTGAAAGATGAGAACTTCAAAGGCATATTAGAGAGTGTCTAAACCTATGTTTTGTGCAACATTTAACGGCACCAGCAATTAACATCATAGAGAAAAGAAGTCCTTGTTAAATATTAAGCATCCATGCCCTTTCAGTTAGGGAGAAAGAGCTCATAAGTGCCCCAAGACATCCAACAGCAAAGATGTCTTAAGGAAAAATACCATAGTATTCAGGTAGTCTTTATAACTCATAACAGATGAATAAAAGGAGGCAATTACACCCTCTCCTTTTAATCTAGCACAAATAACCTTTAAATAATTCTTATATCATGTCAATAGGATATATTTTAAACTGTTCTCAAAGGAACACTATCAGCATAAGTAACCTTTCTTTAAATTTCACTGTATTTGAGTACTGAAGAGCATATATTTTATCACCCGTCACCATCGCATCTTACACATCTTTGACAGTGAAGAGAGATCAGTCAGCTTCACTATGATCGAGGCACTAGGATAGGATTTAAGTAATTAATGTACGTTAGAAGCAAGTATACTATAAGACCCTCATTTAAGTTTCTGAATCTCAGTTTTGAATGCTTAACTTCACATGAACATTTAGAGACTTGCACCGCACAAAGCTTTAGGTGGCCCCAAAAAGCTACCAACAGCATGACATTTACCCTTGTTACTCTTAACTACTATTTTATCCCCAATTTCTTTACACTGGCAAACACAATTAAGGAAACTTGGCCACCGGCACCTCCAATTGTCTGGAATAACATTGTAACAAGTGATTTAAGGCCCAGAAAAGGCAGTTACGCCATCTACGCTAGTTCTGTGTCCTGCACATCGTAGGCTGACAGCCTCTAGGTCACAGCACGAAGTCTTCATCAGACCAAAGTTCTTGCTACGTTATTCAGCAACCAGCAGTTGTTTCGAGTAAGCACATAAAAACTATAGAGTAGATGCAGCAGTTTTTCAGTCACGTATACTGCCTCCACAAATGCCACAACTTAACCCCGTTTTTTCCACGGCTGACCCAGGGAATTGGCTAGGGCGAAAAAAATCAATCAGTCCCTGGAGGGGAGCTCATATTTATCCTCCCAGCCCTCGCCAGCCAGAAGGCTAAATTCACACTGGAAAAGAAAACATGGAGCCACGGCTACATATGGCAGCCGGAGGACCCACGGCTAGCGCTCAGAAGCCGATACACGTTGGGAAGACAAGGAGGATGCGGGAGAGAGGAGGGACAGCAGCACGGGAAGGACCCATTTGAACGGATCCCCCTTCCACCCGCTCCTGCGCCCGGGGGCGCCCCCGCCGCTCTCTCACCGGCGAGGAAGGCGCCTACCTGTGCCGGTGCTCGTCGTGCCCTTGCCCGTGGATGAGGAAGCCGCCGAGGTTCTTGCCCCCTTTGCTGGTGTCCACGTGAGGAATGAGCACATCCTCTAAGCCCAGGTCAAAGCGCTTGTGCTTCGAGGAGTCGGGGAGGAAGAAGAACGCCCCGAAGCACAGGGTGATGAAGGCACTAAGAATAAGGAGCAGGATAAATTTTTCGGAGAGTCTCAAGGTAGCCCTGTGGTGCGGGAAGGCGGAGGCGCCCAGGTTCAGG
>NW_009233121.1:314-1062 GCF_000690835.1 Fulmarus glacialis | reverse complement strand
CCCGCCCTGGCGCTGACGGGGCGCGGGGTGCGGCATCGCTCTGCCCCAGCTGGGTCCAGGGGTGCTGCCCACCTCGGTGGGACCCAGGGCACCCGAAGCTCTTGGTTGTGGGATAAATCCCCTTGAAGAGGTGGATAAATTCCCCCGGAGAGTTGGGATAAATCCCCCCCTGGAGAGTCTCAACGCTTCCCGCAGGAGCGCCAGCAAAGCCCCCCTTGCCCTGCAGCCGAAGGAGCTGCAAACGCTGTTTGGAAACCTTTCTAACTGCAAACCCAAAGCTTTCCAGCAGGGAATGCACATCCGAAAAAATAAGAGCAATTTCAGAGCTTTACAGCAAACATCTTCCCCCCCACCGAAACAGCACTGCCAAGTTTGGGGTCTGGTTCCAGCGCATTTTTCCGGCAGATTTCCTTACAGAAGTGATTTGCGTCGCTGTTCAATCTCATCGGGAGAGGGCAGCTCGCCTTCGCCGTCAGCCGCCGGCGCTTTTCCCCACGCCCGGCTGCAGCCCCACGCCCTGCGAGCCCTGGTGCATGTTTGGTCCTTCCTGGTAGCTTTTTCCCCTTTCCTTTCACAGGTGGATTGCAAAACCCAGCTCTTCCCTGCTAATGGTTCCCTGCAGATGTGTGGAATTTAGGAAAGTCAAGTAAAAAGCCAGTAATTCCCGATAGCTGTCAATGCCACCCCAAAACATGACAGCATTGCAAGCCTTTGGTAGCAGGGAACCTGGATCACCTCCGACGGAGGC
>NW_009233121.1:0-251 GCF_000690835.1 Fulmarus glacialis | reverse complement strand
CCAAAACATGACAGCATTGCAAGCCTTTGGTGGCAGGGAACCTGGATCCCCTCCGCCGGAGGCACCCGCTGCCGTTCCTTCGGTCTGAAACATTAACAACTGAGCTGGTCTTTAAAAAAAAAGAAGTGACTATAATTCTCAGAAAGCCGTGCGTTGCTTCCTGAGCCCTGGGACCGGACTCAGGTATTTTCCTTTTCCAAGAAATGCTCCATAATCTGGAGAGTGCGAATAATAATTTTTTTTTTTTTTTT
>NW_009233120.1:850-1188 GCF_000690835.1 Fulmarus glacialis | reverse complement strand
GGACCTATAGGTGCTTTGGCGGTCTCCATAGGTCTATGAGATCCATAGAGGCTCTGTTGGGCCCTATAGGGGTCTGTGGGCTCCTATAGGGGGTCTGCAGGGACCTATAGGGGCTTTGGGGCTCCCATAGAGGCTCTGTGGGGCCTTAGAGGGGCTCTGTGGCTCCCTACGGGGGAGCTGAGGGACCTCTAGGAGGTCTCCAAGAACCTATAGGGGGTGTATGGGAACCTGTAGAGGGTGTATGGGGACCTATAGGGCATCTACGGGGACCTATAGGGGGTCTACGGGGACCCACAGTGCCAGCGTGGGTCAGCACCCCCCATCCCCGCAGGAGGCGC
>NW_009233120.1:0-304 GCF_000690835.1 Fulmarus glacialis | reverse complement strand
TTGGGGGTCTTTAGATGGGAGTTGGAGAACTTTGGGTGGGGCTGGAGGACCTTGAGTGGGGTTGGAGGACCCATGGGTGGGGCTGGAGGACCTTAGGAAGGGGTTAGAGGACCTTGGGTGGGGTTGGAGGACCCACAGGTGGGTGCTGGAGGACTTTGGGTGGAGTTGAAGGTCTTTGGATGGGAGTTGGAGAACCTTGGGTGGGGTTGGAGGACCTTGCAGTGGGGCTGGAGGACCTTGGGTGCGGCTAGAGGACCTTGGGTGGGGGTGGGGGACCCATGGGGGGGGCTGGGGCACCCACGGG
>NW_009233119.1:0-286 GCF_000690835.1 Fulmarus glacialis | reverse complement strand
GGTTGGGCTCCGTGCGCTGCCACCTCCCTGTGTGGGCTCTGTTCCCGTTCCCCTGCCAAGGAAGAGTCGTTCCAACCATCTCGTTCAGAAATTATGAGGCGCTTGCGTCTTGTCCCGCTCTCCTCCCCTCTGTCCCCCTGCGAAACGTGAAGGGACGGGGCTCAGGGATGCCAGCCCTGCCTCTGACGCTCGGCAGGTCCCTGTCCCTCCAGGATGGTCCTGTTCTCCAGCTGGCATGTGTCCCCTCAAGGCTGGGGCTGGCTTTGCTGAGGGCCTGGAGCTGGTG
>NW_009233118.1:13257-18822 GCF_000690835.1 Fulmarus glacialis | reverse complement strand
TCCGGGTGGTCTCCAACTCGGCCCCCCACCTGGTGGACATCAGCCCCGGGTCGGGGCTGCTGGTGACCAAGCAGAAGATTGACCGGGACCTGCTGTGCCGGCAGAGCCCCAAGTGCGTCATCTCGCTGGAGGTGATGTCCAGCTCCATGGAGATCTGCGTGATCAAGCTGGAGATCAAGGACCTCAACGACAACGCGCCCAGCTTCCCCACTGACCAGATTGAGCTGGAGATCTCAGAGACGGCCAGCCCCGGCACCCGGGTGCCGCTGGAGAGTGCCTACGACCCGGACTCGGGCAGCTTCGGTGTGCAGAGCTATGAGATCACCCCCAACGACCTCTTCGGGCTGGAGACGAAGACGCGGGGCGATGGGTCCCGCTTTGCCGAGCTGGTGGTGGAGAAAAGCCTGGACCGCGAGACCCAGTCCCACTACAGCTACGTGATCACGGCGCTGGACGGTGGTGACCCGCCCAACTTCGGCACGGTGGAGCTCAGCATCCGCGTCATCGACTCCAATGACAACAACCCGCTCTTTGAGGAGCCGGCCTACACTGTCAGCGTGCCTGAAAACGCCCGCCGGGTACGCCAGTCATCCGCCTCAACGCCTCCGACCCAGATGAGGGCACCAACGGCCAGGTCCTCTACTCTTTCCACAGCTACGTCTCTGAGCAGGCCCGGGAGCTCTTCCAAATCGACCCCCAGAGCGGCCTCATCACAGTGAGCGGTGCCATCGACTACGAGGAGGGTCACGTCTACGAGCTGGACGTGCAGGCCAAGGACTTGGGGCCTAACTCCATCCCTGCCCATTGCAAAGTGACCATCAGCGTCCAGGATGCCAATGACAACCCACCCCTCATCAACCTGCTCTCCGTCAACAGCGAGCTGGTGGAGGTGAGCGAGAACGCCCCACCAGGGTACGTCATCGCCCTGGTGCGAGTCTCGGACCGTGACTCCGGGGCCAATGGGCGGGTGCAGTGTAAGCTCCTGGGCAACGTGCCTTTTCGTCTCCAGGAGTACGAGAGCTTCTCCACCATCCTGGTGGATGGGCGGCTGGACCGGGAGCAGAGGGACCAGTACAACCTCACCATCCAAGCCAAGGACA
This sequence comes from Fulmarus glacialis, assembly GCF_000690835.1. NCBI lineage: Eukaryota > Metazoa > Chordata > Aves > Procellariiformes > Procellariidae > Fulmarus > Fulmarus glacialis. The sequence goes on along the minus strand of NW_009233118.1, from coordinate 17,722 downwards.
ATGGCATCCCCTCCCTGCAGGCCACCAAGTCCTTCACTGTCAAGATTACCGATGAGAATGACAACCATCCCCACTTCTCCAAGCCCTATTACCAGGTCATCGTGCAGGAGAACAACACCCCGGGGGCCTACCTCCTCTCAGTCTCGGCCAGGGACCCTGACCTGGGCCTCAATGGCAGTGTCTCCTACCAGATCGTGCCCTCCCAAGTCAGGGACATGCCTGTCTTCACCTATGTCTCCATCAACCCCAACTCTGGAGATATCTATGCTTTGAGGTCCTTCAATCATGAACAGACGAAGGCCTTCGAGTTCAAGGTCTTGGCAAAAGACGGGGGTAATCCCTCTCTGCAGAGCAATGCCACCGTCAGGGTGATCGTCCTGGACGTCAATGACAACACCCCCGTGATCACAGCCCCGCCACTGGTCAACGGGACCGCGGAGGTGTACATCCCCAGGAACGCAGGAGTCGGCTACTTGGTGACGGTGGTCAAGGCAGACGACTATGATGAGGGTGAAAATGGCAGACTTTCCTACGAAATGGTGGAAGGAGACAGAGGATTTTTTGAGATAGATCAGGTCAATGGAGAGATAAGGACCACCAGAGCCTTTGGGGAGAACGCAAAGGCAGCCTACGAGCTGATCGTGGTGGCTCACGACCATGGAAAAACATCTCTCTCGGCTTCTGCCTTGATTTTGATATACCTGTCTCCAGCCCTGGATGCCCAGGAGTCCATAGGATCTGTTAACCTCTCCCTGATTTTCATTATTGCCCTGGGGTCTATCGCAGCCATTCTTTTTGTCACCATGATCTTTGTGGCAGTCAAGTGCAAAAGGGATAACAAGGAAATCAGGACCTATAACTGCAGGTAAAGACATCTTTGTTTCTGTGCACCTGCTGGGTCTGCTTTGATTTTTGCCATTACAGTTACTTTTCCATTTGCTGCTGTATATTGGGGGGGGCTGATGTTAAATTTGCTTTAGGAACAGCAGTGAGGTTCGCGTCCCTCTAAGGAAATTTCCTGCAAAGCTTTAAAAAATTGTTCTCTGGGAGGAGAGGAGAAATCCCTGCCGAGTAACGAATCGACTTAATTGTGCGGCTTGACAATCTGTTGCAGCATCCCTGATTTTACGCTCTTCGTCGCAGAGAGTGGGGGGAGAACAGTTTTATAGCGGCATGGCTGGTTCCCCTGGGCAGCCCCCCGTCCCCAGCGCAGCTCCCCGGGCTCGCGAGGGGGGAACCCCCCCCAGCCCACCGCAACATCCCCGCAGCAGACGGGGCGAGCGGCCGCGGTGGCATCCGTAAACCCTCGCTCGCCGTTCAAAAGAGCTATTGTGTGCCCGATGCAGCTCCTCGCCACGGCTGACGGTGGGGCCAAGCGGATAAAATAGTGTCCCCCCCGATGCCCCGCTCCAGCAGCCGGCGCGGCCGGTTGGGCTGGGAGCGATGGGGTGAGGGAGGATTTTTGCAGCGCTGCGTTATTTTGCCCTGGCTGAATGCGTGCTCCCGGGTCCGAAATGCCGGAGGGGAGGTCAGCCCCGCGCCCGGAGCCGGTGAAAGGCTGATAGGGGAAATCCAGTCCCCTGAATATGTAACAGCCTGGCGATTATTGTCTCTCTTTTACTATTCTCTGTGTTACACAAGTTAGGAGACAAATGCTAACCACACATGAATATCAATCAGATGCCATAAAAGAGCAGCTGCAATGCCTCATAAATGGTTTAATCCTGTTACTAGTGAAATAGCCATGACTTCTCCATTCCTTCGGCACCGAGTCGCTTCAGAGGGGAGGGATGGAAATTAATTTTGCTCTACCTTGGAAACGCACGCTGGCCCCCGGCAATTCTGCGGCGCAGGGGGATGTGTGGTCTTTAAAGTTTTATTTACGCAGAAATAATGCCGGAGAGTTCGGTTTTTACACCCCATTTTCACAGCGTTTCTAAGCCTTCTTGCTCGTTGGGGGAAAAATCATCTGCAAATAAAGGTCGGTCTGTGCTGTATTATGGGATGTCTAGCTTCAAGTGAAAGCTCGTATACCAGATTTCTTGCCAGCTCAGCCCATTAAATGAGAATAGGACCTGAATGGATAAAAATCATGTTGTGGTGGTGCCCCTAACAGCTTCACACGTATGTATAAACCCTGGGTTTACTGTGATGGCTTAGGGATTAATGAAGTGCAGTTTAATTAAATAATTGGTCAATAGAGAAAGGACAGCAAAATGAATGCCTGCAGGAAATAATTGGGCTCTCGCATTGCCAAACTTAAACATTTAGGTAAACAAAACAATTAAAGCTTCATCAAGCATTGTTAGACGAGTCAGCAGCATATAGATTGTTGGCACAACAGAAATCCCTGCCTTCCCCTGATTTATTTGCGCGCTCAGGGGGATGCACGGGCTGTTACCAGTGTGCATCTGAGCAGGAGAAGTCAGCTGCAGAGGTAGAGAAGCACCAGGTAGGCTCGGCAGCGGCTGTGACCGTGGGGCACCCTCCCTCGCTGGGTGCGTGCGTTTAGGCTTTGCCAGTGCCTTATTTTAGAGGTTCTTCACAACAGCTGCTGGAGAGTCTTCATAAAATGTGTTAATTTATGAGGCACGTAAGGTTATATGAGAGCTGTTCGACTTGGTGGCATTTTCATGCTCAGGCAATTAGCTTCCTGGAACAAGAATATTTATCCAATATTTGCCTTTCTAGATAAACTGTATTATTTATTCATCCCATTATTTCTGTTGCAGCTATTGGATTTTTTTTTCTTTTTTTTTTTTTTTTAATGCTGTTATCATAACAGAAAGAGGAGCAAAGTCCTGACTTTCAAATGTGTGTTTCTGACTGTGGGTAGCATTTGATGTGCTTCCCTGGGAAATACTGAGCTGCCCAGCGCTGTGCATGCACAGATTCATCTGTGGGGCATTGGCTGGGGCTGTGTTGCTCCCTATGGAAAGAGGAGCCACAGTCACTCTGAGCCAAGCATACCCAGTTAATGCAAGGTGCAGTCGTATTTGTCATTATTTGCTCGGGTGGTGTTTTACGATAACTTTTTTCCTCGGGTGTTTTGCGAAAGGCATTCAAGGCACTTCATCAGTTGATTCTTTTGGCAGGTGGAAAGCAAAGAGGGAAAGAAAGGCAGAGAAAAACAAGCTTGCAGTAAAAAAAAAAAAAAAGGTCAAAAAGGATCATTTCTCGTTCAAAACACAGTTGTTGTTCTCCGATTTCTAGAAGACGAAAGCATTTCCCAGCAGAAGGGGGTGTGCGTGTCGGGGGGTGAGGAAGGAATAGGATGCGGTTGGAGAATAGATTTTGAGTTATCAGGTGTTATCAGGAGATAGTCAAAATACCAGCAGTTTGGATAAAGCATTAATAAACAAACAGCCTTTGGAGTGTGAGAGAATAGAGCTTGCCAGCTAGGACTGCTTCTGGGTCTGCCTTATTTACTGCTATGGAAAATGAACTCGGAAAAAAATGCACTATTCATTTTGAATTTTCATTACGGGGACCAAATTAAATCACTTTTAAAATCCTTATTATGCATGGAAATGAATGCAGGTACCCTTTTCAGTTCATGGATTTTAACATCTCCATTTTTCTCTTCTGCAGGCTGGACTTTACTCCTAGTAACTAAATATCAGCAATTATAAACACTAGAGAAAAACAGAGGCATTCTCCCTTCCCATTATTTTTCATATTTGGCCTGAAAGCGTTATACATACGAAAATAAGCTAAAGACCGTGTTGTGCCACCAGACCCAAAACATGACGTAATGTGCATGACTAAGAAGCCTACACAGAGATGGGGGCCAAGCCCTCCGGGTTTCTGCATGTGTATTTAGCGGGGCAGGGTTCGGGATGCTCTCAGCTAGTGATTTTCCTTCTGTCCCCCAGAATCGCAGAATACTCCTATGGACATCAAAAGAAGTCAAGCAAGAAGAAGAAAATCAGCAAGAATGATATCCGCCTGGTACCGCGGGACGTGGAAGAGACAGATAAAATGAACGTTGTGAGTTGCTCCTCTCTCACTTCGTCCCTCAACTACTTCGACTACCACCAGCAGACCCTGCCGCTGGGCTGCCGCCGCTCCGAAAGCACCTTCCTCAACGTGGAAAGCCAGAACAACAGGAACGCCGGCTCCAACCACATTTACCATCACACCTTCACGGGGCAGAGCCCCCAGCAGCCCGACCTCATCATCAACGGGATGCCGCTGCCGGAGGTGAGTGCGGGCGGGCAGCCCGCGCCCCTGGGGCATCGCTAACAGCTTTGCACGTGGACCGCGGCGTGCGGGTCCGTTGGTGTCAGCGCTGCCGAAACGAGCGTCGAGCAAACAGGCAGTGGTGGTTTCCGTGTGTCCGGCACCCCGGGGCGAGGGAGCGATGGAGGACGGGCAGGGGTGAGCGGTGGGCACCCAGCTTGTGTGTTCTGGGGCAGCCCCGACACGTGGTTGGGGGTGGAGGGTTTACGCCCAGACACCGCAG
>NW_009233118.1:9620-13202 GCF_000690835.1 Fulmarus glacialis | reverse complement strand
GCCAGGCCAGGCTGCCTCGGTGGTGCCGGGGGGCTGGAGGTGGCTGCTTTGCCAGTGGATTTTGAGTGTGGTGATGCTCCAGGGAAGAGACACTCGTTGCCTTCAAAGGAGTTTTTTAAAAGGTTGTTGAAAGTGGTGTTGGTGGCTGTTGCTCTGGGGGCAGCGGGTTTTGCTGGTGATGGAAACAGCGTGGGATGCCCGGGTGTCACCGCTTGCATGCCTGGCCCCGTGCTGTCCCCTCGCCGTGCAGGACTGGCGCGTGCCGGCCGGCGTGGGAGGGATGCGCGGTACCTGCTGAAGGCGGGGAAAGGGGTCGCTCCGATCCACACCATCCTCATCAGGTTCTTTTAATTCATCGGCTTTCCTGTACATCACAGGCATCATTTAATGTTGCTTGTTTGTCTCTCTTTGAATTATTGTTTGGTATTAAGCAAAACAATCAAAGGTTTGTCATGTTTCCTGCTTTGAAGAGAATAACAAAGCTGAAAAAGCAGCTAGAATATTTATGGCTTGCTCTGTTTTGCGTTCAGTGTGCTGGTGTAAATGCAAAATGATGCTGCTGAAGAGAGTGGAGCTGCTACAGATTTATACTTGAGCTACGGCCCTCTGCAAGAGTCTGCAGGGCTGCTGGAGAGGGCTGGTGCCAGCGGGCCTGATCCTGCAGCGTTTGTACTGGCAAAACGCTCGTTGAACCCTGGTGTTTAACCTCCGCTAAGGCTACAGAACCAGCTCCCGAGAGGTCACGTACCGGTGTCGGCCCAGTTTTGGGGTGCTCCCAGCCCAAATGCCGGTCGCTCAAAGCAGAGGCGCAGCTTTTAATGACCAGACGGTCGGGAGGGGGTTGTCGGGATCTCCGTGACGGATCGTGGGCGCTTGGCCGCCTTCTGCCCAGCTGCGTTTCGAGCCCCTCCAGCCCTGGCGCGCGCAGGCTCCTCGCCGCACGGCGTTGCCTTGCCAATGTTACCGCTGAGACCCTGCGAGGAGGCAACTTCTGCAGGGGTGCACCAGCACGGCCCAGTGCAGCCGCCTGTGGCCGCGGGGCCGGGAGCCCGCCTGCCTTCGGGAGGGTATGGCGGGGGCAACCGGGCGCTGGTCCCGAGAATTAAAGCTCGATTTAACTTCTGGTGTCGGTTTAAAAGCTGTGATAGAGTTTCTTAGCAGTAGCTGAATGGGAATGACCTGGATATAAGCATTCCTATATTCTACTTGCATGTATCGAGCCATAGAGCTGAGCGGGTTCTGCTGCTCCCAAATGCCCCAATGAGGCCAGGCAGGGACTTCGCATCCGAGTCCGGATGGGAGCAGTTTGGGATAAGCCTGTCTCTGGTCAAGTAAGGCAGAAGAGCTGCTACTGAAGCCGCCTGCTCCTTGTGCTGTGCCCGGGCAGGCTGGGGGTGGGAAACACCACCCTTCGAGTATTGGGGATCCCCATCGATGCTCAGATTTGCCTGTGCTCTTTGCGGAGTACCAGCTGGGGCTCAGGGTGCCCAGCTGCCTGGGGGACGCATCCCAGGGTTGTGGGTGACCAAAGCTGTTGGGATGCTGGGGGTAACGATCCCTGAGGAATTCTTGCCTTCCTGGAGCTGTGGCATTTGGAGAGGAGTCTCGGGCGCATTTCTGGCTGGTGCCTTGCTAAGGAGCACCCTGTCAGCCTGTGATTCACTGCCACACACAAAATTCAGTCATAAAATCCATCACACGTCGGCATTAGCCAGAAGTGCGCACCAGCAGCGGGAGGTCTGCGGTGCTGGGGAGGAGGGAAAGACCATCGGGAACATCACGGCTCAGCTGATGAAGTTAACAGGCAGCTGCAGGCAGAAGGCAGTCCTGCCCACGTTCCTCCCTGAGACAGCAGTTAGCCTGGGATCCAGCGGGATGAGCTCCCCAAAGACACCCACTGCCTTATGCACCCTCGTGTGAGGGAGCCGGGACGCTTGTTGCTTCTCCCCGTGCCTCCAGCTCACCCCATCACCATTTCCCCATCACTTGCGCAGGTAGGATGTGTCGCCAAGAGCTGGTACCTCGCCTGGAGAAATAAATTTGTCTTTCGTCAGCTTAAAACGTGCCCCCCAGCAGCCCCGCGAGCGCGGGAGGGCAGCTGGCGGCTCTCCAGTCCTGCTGAGGGACCAGCAGCTCTCGGGTGGGTGCTCTCGGGGAGAGCAGCATGTCCTGGCTGGCTCCCTGGGGATGCTTTTGGACAAAAGGGCAGGGCCAGGGCACGGGGAGGAGAAATCCCAACTGGAAGCTGCTTGGAAGTTTGGTTTGGGGTGGGAACTTTTCTTTTTTTTGGCAGAGAGCCTCTGTGTAATGCTTCCAGCTGTTGCAAGGGAAGTTATCCCGCTGGCAGTGTGGGTTCAACTGGCTCCTAAAAATCCTGAGGGTGAGGAGGCTCAGCAGTGAGCAGTGACAGCCCTGTCCCAGCACACAGGGTGACACAGGGACTCCATAAAAGATGCTTCCGCGGAGGAGCATCGCAGCCTTGTACCCACCGTAGCCCATCGCTGCCCTAGCAGGTGCTATTGGTGTGATGACATGCTTATAAAGGGTGCTATTGGTACACCTCCAGGTGATGATGATTTAATAAATTAAATTCCTGCCCAAGTCTGGAGTTTCCAGAGCCAAACTGTTGCCTGCAGTGCATCCAGCGGGACTTTGTCTGGGCTGGTTTGAAGTGCCTCCGGTGACGAGGCCGCCGGCGTTTCCCCCGGGAGCCTTTACGAGGTGTCAGCATCGCGGAGATATCGCTGCTGCTCCACCTGGGAGTGACTTTTCTTGATGGGAAGGCAAAGCATCGGTTGATAAAAGATAAAGTACGGAGGTAAACGTGTCGCTGGCGGTGTCGCTTAGCATATGATGGTTGTGTCTGGGAGTAAGCGATTGCCTCTGCAGACGCGCGCTGTCCTAGCAGCAGTGGGTTTGCATTGGCTTGATGTGTAGCTGGTCTTTAATGTGAAGCTCATTTACTTTAACAGTCAGGAACCTTGAAATAAAAGTCCCCAAGGATGGGTTGTTTGTGGAGCTTCAGGAGCCGTTTCCTCTGCACCGTGGCAGCGGTACATGCGGTGGCAGGTCTCGGGGCTGGCAGTGCTATGCCGTGCCGGCGGTAATTGGGTTTGTCGGTGCTCCCCACCTTTCCCCACTGATCTAGAAAGGATTAAACAGCGGCATCTGTGGGGGCTGCCACCCCGCTCTGAGGATGCAAAAAAAAGTTTGAGACCCTTGAAAAGCGTTTCCCTTTGGGTGGGGGCCGGGCTCTGTTTGTGCCGGGGCACGGCTGCCAAGAGAGCATCGGGAGGCAGCGGGTCGCGTCCCGGAGGGGTTCTGGCCCCGCTGGGGTTCGGTGGTCCCTTGGGTGCTGGGGACCCCTGCCCGCAGCCTTTTAGCATCCTTGTGGCTGTAGGCAGCGATGGCAAAAAGCGTTTGTGAGCAGCTCTGGTGATTGTGGCTGACAGCGGGAGCCTTGGCCCCCGTTAGTATTTCGACTTGTTTTGCAGGAGGGAGAGTGGGACATGTTGGAGCTGCAAGGGCATTGCCGGTCAGAGGCTTTGCTGCTGCCGAGGGCTTTTTTTTCCTTCCTGCTGC
>NW_009233118.1:0-9388 GCF_000690835.1 Fulmarus glacialis | reverse complement strand
AGGGTAACACTTACATGCCTGGATTTTGACTTCATGGTTTTAAAAGAAAACAATGTGTGTGTAATGGCTGCATCTGTGTTTCAGGGACATTTTTACATCCAAAACCTGTGCCACTTTGCGAAACGGTGCCGAAGCATCGTGTGCTGCCCTGGGGCGGGGAGCACCCCCGGGGCACGGCGGTTTGCTCTGCCCCTTGGTCTCGCAGTGGTGGCCGGTCCCCGGCAGGACCCAGCGTGGGAGAGGCGAGGAGGTGTGACATGGGAGCGGGCGAGCCTTGTTTGAGAGGTTGGATGTCCAAAGGTGGAGTTAGCCTGGAGGTTCAGGACGGGCTCTCTCTGGGGGTCCAGGGTGGCTCCCAGAGGGAGGGAAGGGAAGCAGCAGCACTGCTGTTCCACCGTAAGCGGGGGCTGGGTCCGGCACGGCCTTGCTCTGGTGCTGCTTTGGTCGGTCCTGCTGGAGAAGGTCAAGATGGAGCAGCCACTGGTCCAGCAGGACTCGAGTCCTCCAGGGACCCGGCAGCCCCCAGCCCCGGCCCCGGGGGGTCGTGGCGATCCGCCGCCTGCTGAGCTGGTGGCCACCATCAGTAAGATGGGGAATTACTGGGTTTAGTGATAATCCTGGTCTAATCCCCCAACCTTGATACACTCCCGCGTAATCCTCACTCACACTGATTTCGTTCGGGCTCCTCGTGGCAGCGGGGATTATTGGAGCGAGCAACAGTTGCAGGATAAGGCCCTGTTGGTTTCAGATCTGCTTTTTACTACCTGGAAAGTGTTCTCCTCACTGTAGGAAATGGTTTTCTAAGCACAACAGAGCAATTTTTGTTTCAGGCGGCACCGGCAGTTTTTGCTCTGGCTATCTGGTGGTGTTAACTAAAGCACATTTCTACAACACACAAAGATTTTTGTTTTGTAAGAAATGAAATCAGCGTGGCTGTTCCTCTTTCTCTGTCATTTCTCTACTTGTCAATTCTTTCTTCCCCTCCAGCTTATCCTCCTCTTCTCCGCTAGCCTTAAAAAGCCCCCAAAGTGTCTGTTATAATCACATTTTGTGTGTTACAACCAGAATGAATGTACTCACTTTAATATGCTGCGTTTGAGGAAATCAGTTTCTGTCTGGTATAACAGACAATTTGTTATAAACCATGCCATTTAGAAGTGAAGGGCCTTGCTTTAGTGTAACGCAGGGGAAACGTCACGATACATAATTGGAAGGGATTTGGCTTGCTTCTGAGTAATGCTGTGTATAGAGCAGGGGAAGGAAAAAAAAAAAAGGAGATGATTTCCAACGCGGAGAAAGTTTGCGGCGCTGAGACATGCCAGGCTGTTGAAACAAGGCTTATTTTCAGCAGAGATAATAATTAAAGCATTATCAGTGATGATGTTCGACTGGTTGCAAGGCTGACTTTGCAGCGAGCGTTGCCAGTCTTGTTTTCTCCTTGGGAGGTCACTGTAACTCAGCACTTTTTTGTGCCTGCGACGCACCCGGCGCTGGGTGAGCACAGGTCACGGCTCCCGTCGGTGCCTCTGCGTTTCTGTGGCCGTGCACCCCTGCCCGGGAGCGAGCGGCAGCCCTTATTCTCCGAGAGCCCGCCGGAGAGGAGCGATGCTTTCAGCTTTAGATAGCCACGGGTTATCCCCTCCCTGGGGAGGGCTCAGCGGGCACGCTGCACCCCCCGGGGACCTGAGCCCACGGGGTGGGAACCCCAAACCTCCCTGGGTGCTCTCCCTCTTCGCTCCAAATCTGCCCCGAAATCGCAAGTCCCAGCAAATCCCTCGGCTTAACTACTCCCGAAGCGTTTTGTGTATCACTGCACGTTCCCTGACCTCTCCGAGCATCGGAGGCCGACATTATGGAAATCAGCAGCTTTTTATTCCGTTCCGAGGTCAGCCTAACCAAATTATACATCTCCTAATGTAATTGCTCCAAGCTCTCCGTTTGGAAAAATTCATTTGAATACCTTGCAACAGAGATAAATACGCCAGCTCCCATTCGTGTTTAACCACGTCTCTCACCGATGGCCACGCTCGCTGGTGTCTTAGGTGAGCCTGTAGTTCAACACACTTTGGCTTTTTGTATCGGTGATATGGGGCTGCGACCCCAGCCCGGCACTTCTTTGGGTTTTCCAAGAGTTTTCCAGCCCTCGGCAGGGTCCCGGCTCGGGGGGACCAAGGGGGTTTGCTGCAAGGGTCCATGGAGGAATTAGGGCCAGTTTGTGGTGTGTGGTGGCGGTAGCCAAGCTGTATTCATGGTAAAAACCCTCTCCTTTGATGGCAAGGCCTAGATATAATGATATAATGATTATATCGTTATATATTACATACTGTATATTCTATATCATTTATTATCCATTATATGCTATATACTATATAATATACTTGATGTATTTGTAAGCATATAAAAAGTGTGTATAGAATTATTATATATTGTACCTAATTATGCAAGTAAGTATATAATATGTCATATAACTACATATATATAATTTATTTTTATGCAATTGGTTTGGGTTTTATGGTTCACTTTTACTGAAAGTAGAGAAGCTCGTCTTGTTTTCCTTTTAGTAAATTTGAATTTCTGATGCATATTTCTGATGCATCTCTTACTTGTTGAGTCTATAAAAAAACCTCCTGCAACTATATTTACATGGCAGATAAGAATTTTCCCTTAAATTAGGAAAGATTTATAGTAAGGTTTTTTTAAAATCACATCGAAAGAGTGGTCTTGCCTGCTATTTATGGCCTTTCTTGTAGTAGTTTCCAAATTAGCTCCTGTTGTATTGAGCGATTTGAACTCTGTGGTTTCTCCCTGTCGTTTACTTTGCATAAAGCACACGCTGCATGCAAAGGCATCGTTAAGGCCAAGCGCACGTCGCCTTTAAATAACCTTATGTGCATCTGCTCGGCTCCGTGGAAGAGCCTTATTTTCCAGCTGCCATCTCCTGAAGTCCCTCCTGAGGGCTTTGAGCCAGAGAAGCTCCTCAGCCAGGTGCCCTCCCAGGTCCCCGGGCTCCTGCGCTCACCGAGGTGCCCCGCTCGGGTCTTTCCTAAATTCCCATCAGCCGGCAAGGGCAGAGCCCTGCCCGCTCTTCGTCCCCTGCCCGTCTGCAGGCTCCCCAGCGACGAGCCCTCCATCTCTGCTGGGAGAGCCCTCCATCTCTGCTGGGAGAGCCCTCCATCTCTGCTGGGAGAGCCCTCCATCTCTGCTGGGAGAGGGGCTCAGAAAGGGGAACCCCCCGCCCTGCCCGCTCCCCCTTCCCTGCCAGGCTGCCTGCGGGGCTGGGCACGGCCTCGCTTCAGTAGATGATTAGCTATTGTTCCCAGTAGAGGCTATAGTTGAGTTCCAATCATTTGCTGTTAATTAAAATACAGGATGGTCTTATTTGTAGCATAAATAGTTGTAATCTGTGTACTTATAAGTGTAATTATAATTTAAATTAGACCATGCTCTGAAATGGCGGTGGGTGGGGTGCTCTGCAGGCAGCGCTACCCTCACAGGGCTGCGGTATGGGTTGGCTCCTGAGGTCCCGCCGGGTCCCGGTCCCCACCGTCCCCAGAAGAGCATCGCCCAGGGCTCAGCAAAGGGACACTGAGGCCGTTGACGACTCCCAGTTTCGCTGCTCCTGTTGGGGCAGAGCTTGCCCGTGGCACCCGTTGGAGGGTTTGCCGGGGAAGAGTCTGCAGCATTGTTGCTTCAGTGTCTCTCTCTGGTTTCTAGTCTAAATTTGGAGTGAAGTAATGGCTTATGTCAGCCGGACAAGTGATTAGTACTTAGCCTCGAAGTGACTCCCTGTTTAACACGGAATTACGGTGAGTTCTCGTTAGGCTGGCGAAGGCATGAGTGCGATGACTGCTAATGCTGCAGCGGACAGAGGTGCATCGCAGGTACTGCACTTCGTGCACCCTCTGACGGAAACCCTCAGCACGCTGCAGGTAACGCCAGCCGCTCCTCCTCCTCACACCCAATACATCGCGTAGGTCTGCGATAAATAGTGTAGGTCTGTGTGCGTCGGAGCCGTGTAGATGAGGTCCTCGTCTCCGCGCCCTGTTGGCCACCGGAGGTCTGGACGTGGATCCTTCGTGGTTCTCACGGGGATCTGGAGCTTGTTGGATTATACCATCTTTTGTAATGGCAGGTGTACGCCACAGGGCAGGTTTTAAAATTCCCGTGTTGGTGGATTGCATTAACCCATCCTAAGTCAGGTATGTAAAATTCCATTAAGCGAAAACCCTCTGGCATTTTCTCACCCGTGCTCGAGCTCTGCAGGCTATGCTAATGCAGTGCGTTTGCTCATCTATTAGGAGGATGATGGCTTTAAAATAATAACATTTATCTTTGGCAGCGGACCTACAATAGTGCACGCCGAGTACAATTTTGTGAAAGGCTCTGCAGATGTTGCCTCATTCAATCTGGGTCAAAAAGAGTGCTTAGAATCATAAAGGTTAGAAAGAGATCAAATAATTCAGCGGTTTTATTGCTGAATAATGTACTTGGAAAATATCATTCACCATTATTAGACTAAGTGAGTACAGAAAACACAGGACTCGATAGTAATTTCTCAGTATTGGCTGATTTTACTGTTTTTGTAATGTAGGTAAATTCCCTGTTATTGATTCTAGCATCGATTATTGATCTGGAAATCTAAATGTATGTGCTGGTGGGAGCACACGGGAGTCGGACAATTAGGGAATTAGGCTTCCACATCTCCCTGCAGCGCCTGGCGGTGGGCAGCACACCCGTGGGGCAGATGGATGCTACTTTCGGGGAGCTGTCAGGGTTTTGGGAGCTGTCTTCACAAACGAAGACGAAAAAAACAGGAAAACACCCATTTTATGTGTGTTCTTTTCCGTGCCTGCGAGCTTATGTAAACTCGGTCATGCAAACCCAGATGGGCTGGGACGCCGGCGCCGGGATGGGGGCTCGGTGCCCGCGCCTGCGATTCCGTCACCTGCTCCCTCCTGGACTTTTCATATTCAGATTCACATCTGGATGCTCTGGCAGGGACCCAGCTTCAGTGACATTTAGTAATCAAATCCACACGGCTGTTGGCTTAGAAACAGCATCCAAACCTGTCTGACCGGTGAAACGCTTTTCCAGACATTTGCAAGCGGTTCCTCTGCTTTCTTGTTCAGCCCCCGCCGTGGCTGTGTCCCCTGCCTGGGGGGAAATAGGGCGCTTGGGCTGAGATCCTTCCCTGAACATCAATTTCTGTATCAGAAATAGTGTGGCCAGCAGGAGGAGGGAGGTGATCGTGCCCCTGTACTCGACCCTGGTGAGGCCGCACCTCGAATACTGTGTTCAGTTTTGGGCCCCTCACTACAAGAAGGACACTGAGGTGCTGGAGCGTGTCCAGAGAAGGGCAACGAAGCTGGTGAAGGGCCTGGAGCACAAGTCTGATGAGGAGCGGCTGAGGGAACTGGGGCTGTTTAGCCTGGAGAAGAGGAGGCTGAGGGGAGACCTCATCGCGCTCTACAACTCCCTGAAAGGAGGTTGTAGCGAGGTGGGGGTTGGTCTCTTCTCCCAAGTAACAAGCGATAGGACGAGAGGAAATGGCCTCAAGTTGCACCAGGGGAGGTTTAGACTGGACATTAGGAAAAACTTCTTTACTGAAAGAGTGGTCAGGCCTTGGAACAGGCTGCCCAGGGAAGTGGTGGAGTCACCATCCCTGGAGGTATTTAAAAGACGTGTAGATGAGGCGCTTAGGGACATGGTTTGGTGGGCATGGTGGTGTTGGGTTGATGGTTGGACTCGATGATCTTAGAGGGCTTTTCCAACCTTAATGATTCTATGATTCTATGATTCTAATTAATTGCAGGGTTGGGTTAGTGAGAGACCAAAGCCATGGTCCCACACGGGCTCTGCATCCCGTGGTGAGCCCATGGACCAGAGCCGGCAGCATCGCTGTGGGAGCCACGGGCTCCCTCCGGCTGGGGCTCGCTCAGCCGCGCGATGGATTCCTTTGTTCGGAAGAAAAAAGATGAATTTTGGAATATGTTCATCTCTTCTTCTCTGCACTTAGTCAGCATTAATATGCCATTAACACATGCTCATTAGGAGGAGAATGATTATACCCTGCAGAATATTGGGGAAACCTTCATTAGGCATTAACATATTGAACCGAGCTGCAAACTTCACTTGGGAAAACCGGGGAAGGTTCTGCTCGGCATCAGGTTTCCCTAATTTCTCCTTGTTGGTCTGATAAAAGCACCTCGTCTCCTAGCAAGTGCTTTCGGCCAGGGCTGCGGGTGATGTGCAGGCGAGCCTGGGCTCAGAATCCAGCACCGAAATCCTTCTCGGGACTTGAAATCCATCTTCCCCCAGATCGCAGACCTCCTCATCAGAGCTTATTTTGGCACGCGAAGAGGACGCGAGCCCGTGTCCCCCCTCCAAGGGCTATGCTGGCCTTTCAGGCTTAACGAGATGAAATCTCTGCAGAGCTGGGAGATGCTCCGGGAACAGATATGTTGAGAAAGGAGGTGTCATTTCTACATCCTCGCTTTTCACACTGTAACGACGTTTTAAGCGTTCATCTGGCCTTGCTGCCTCCAGTCTGAAGCCATAACCTGCCATGTGTGACAGGGCAATTGCTCGCCCCGGTAATAATTACAGCGGAGCCCGGCGTTGCTCCCTTGTTTGCTCGGCACGTGGCAGCTCAAGGCATGTGCATGGTGCTCTCTTAAAGTCAATCAATAAGAATAATTGCAAGTTCAGGTGGGAGTGAGGGGGGAGAGTGCCGTAGCGGACAAATATTTGCAGATTAAGACCCTGTTTACATGCAGATGCCTCTTGTGATAGGTAACAAGGGACGGACAATAAGGACCATATGTGGTATTTAATCAGAATTTATTCTAAATGGGGTGATTTCATAGATTTCTGTGGAGCTGACAGCTGTCCTCTATTAAACGTGAGCGTGCTGCCTCCGTCCCTGCCCCGCTGCCCTGTCTGCCCCGGAGTTTTGCAGGATTTTGCAGCGTTGGCGGTGGGGCACTGCGGTCCTGTCCCCCTTCGCCTTTGTTTAGGTGCAGCCAGAGGGAATCCCATGGATCAGTTTTCACCTACAAACCTCAGCAAAGGAAAAATGGCATTTGATGGGCCTGGATTTCCCGTTGCGAAGTCCTTTCTTCTCGTGCCCGCAGCAGCCTCGGGAGCAGCGATGCTGGGCTGGGCGATGCCTGCTGCCACAAGACAGCCAGCACCCACAGGACGTGCTGGAGCTGCAGCTGGTCGTGGGGAGACCCAAACCACAGGTTGGAGGGTTTCTTCCTGCAGAGATGGAGACAGAGAGGGCTGGAGCTGCCCACCCCCAGCTCGTGTTGCCTTTAACCCCCTTGACGTTGATCCTGAAACCTAATAATGGGGAAGTATGCCAAAACCGGAGAGGTGAACTGTGGTTATCTGTCATTGAAGGGGAGGGAAATGAGGTGGCGAGGTGAGATACCAACATGCGACAGGTCAGGCTTGGAAGCTTTTTGGTGCCTTCATTAGAAGTAGAGTACCATCTCCTGGCTTGTGGTGGCTGGACAGACGGACGGATGGATACCCCGGCTGTTGAGGAGGCAGATTGGTGGCCATCCCAGCTTCACCCAACTTCTCCTTGGTTATTTCTCCTCCGACCTTAACGACTTCTCCCTCTCAGCCTGCCATGCTGTCCGCAGGCAGAACAGCCACAGGCTCCCATCTAGTCGCATCTCACCACGTTGGAAACGTGGCTGCGTCCGTTTGCTGGATGCTGCGTGACTCATGTAATCACCATGCGAAATGCATCATTCATAAACTGTTTAGTGCGACCTTTTGTACAGTAGCACTAATTATTATTATCACAGAAGCCCAGTAAACTAGACTAGTAATTATCAGGGATTTATTTGAATGGACAGCTAAGCTATTCTTGGCAAGTTAGTGAAAGCAGTTGTCATGACAGCCACACAAACGCGTCTTATGAATTGGGTTAATTAGGGTAATTAATAACTGTTGTTTTGCCCTTTTTAACAAGGTATTGTCTAGACACTATCAAAAAATAGCAATTGTACCTAACAGAAATAGTCGTCTTCTAGCAGCAACCTTCAAATCACAAAATCAAAGCAGTAAATACCCGTTGGGTTGTCGTTTCCCAAAGCAACATGTCATCCTTCCCCTTGCGCAAAAGCGGGGAGGAAAAGGCTCTGTCGTAATTTTTCTGCTGAGCTTCCCCTGCTGTGCAGCGTTATCTAGAGATTGGTCATCATCATTGTTGATATTATTATTATTTATTTTAATGCCGTGCTGCTCCAAGCCGTTGTCACAGAGGGATCTCTGCCGTGCCCGGCGCCGCGCGGGTGGCAAGGGCAGCCCCAAGGTGCTCCCCTGGGTCGCAGCAGGCTCCGCAAGCGGCAGGACTTGAATCCAATTTTAAAGACGTGACCGTAAATTATTGTTGTTTTGCGGGTGCATCGTCACCATCCTCATCAGGGTGGCTGGTGCCAAGCCGCCGAGCCCTCGCTCAGCAGAGCATCTGCTTCTTTTGAAAGAAGGGTTTTGCTGAATAAATGGTTTTGGTTTTGTCGTGGTTGTTGCCAATATTGAGGAATGGTGGTAACTAAAGCTCTTAATAACCAAGAAGCACCAAAGAGCCTTGAAAGGGAAAAAAAACGCATAGTCCCCATCTCGGGGAGCACCCTGGGCACCCCCGGCTGCCTCGTAGGGGGTTTGCAGCCTGCGATGGTGGCGGTCCCCGTCCCACGCTGGTGGCTGGGTGCTTGCCGGCACAGAGCAGCGTCTCCCTGAGGACTGCAAGATTTGGTGCTGATTATTCAAAATGGCCCAAGATTACAGATGCGACTGAGGAATATTACGTAAGTTTTGTAGAAAAATGACCTGAATAGATGAGCGAAGGCTCTTGGCTGGTTCTCCAGCTGCACCGAGCCCTGTCTATTTATATCACCTCTGGCCTTTCGAAGCCCTCTTTTAACTAAAGCTTATTTGATAACACACATCTTTTAAAAAGAAAAGAATTAGAAAAAATGAAGAAGGAAAAGGGGAAAAAACCCCTAAAGAAAAACACCTCTATGGAGAAGGTAGGGTTTTAATGAAGAAATATTTTACACCATTCTCCTACAACCTTAGGGCTAATAGCCTGGAACTGGTACTTTGGCTCCTTAAAAAGCCCAACAAGACAAGCCAATTACTGCCTCTGAAACATTTTTATTTTTAGTTCCTTGTAATAGCAATTCATCCTCGGCCATGGTACATTAACTGGAAGGAACAAGAAGTAGTAAGGTTTTGGCATCTTTGTAATAACCAACGGGCTGTGTTTACCAGGCTGTTAATAACGTGGGGTGGCTGTCGGGCAGCGGGAGCGGGCAGCGTGGGGACGGAGAGGGGCATCCAGTTAGCACCGGAGCAGAGATCCCCTAAC
>NW_009233117.1:2270-2509 GCF_000690835.1 Fulmarus glacialis | reverse complement strand
ATTAAAAATAGCTTTTCAGATCGGATTTGAATAACCTGGAATCTCAGAGGGGGAAATGTAATGTTTTTTCACATCTTAAAGATGTTTGCTGGGATCAGGTGTCATTTGAAGAAGCGCAGTTGGGTAATTGTACGTTTTTCTCCCTTCTGCTTATTCCCAGGCTTCTCCCTTCCCCGTCGGGGCGCGGGGACGTCCCTCGGGGCTCCCGGAGGCAGCGAGCCCCCGCTGGGTCGGGGGCT
>NW_009233117.1:1814-2229 GCF_000690835.1 Fulmarus glacialis | reverse complement strand
CCCGGCTGGGTCGGGTGCTGGGGGGAGCAGCAGCCCTGTCCCAGCCCAGCTGCCGAGGGGCGAGAAGGGAGGAGATTTACCCCCGTCACCGGGAATTGGCAGGAAAACCTCTGTTCCACTATACCGAAAAAGCCATTTCGCGTGGGGGAAAAGGGCCCGTGGGCTCCGCACGAGAGACGCCGTGCGAGCCCAAACCCTCCTCGGCACGTCAGCCTTGTGCCAGCCCGTTAGTCTGGGGAAAACTGCTCCCTTTTTAAATCCTCTGAAAATACCACATTAACTTGCACTCCCTCTGAAAAGCCCAGCTATTCAGTTTATTGTGGATTAATAACTGTATCATAATTAATCTCTGGTTTAACTGAGTCGGTAACTTCAAATAAAAAATAAATCGATCAGCTGTTAGCTTTGGCTAGAA
>NW_009233117.1:1134-1561 GCF_000690835.1 Fulmarus glacialis | reverse complement strand
AGATGCCCCGGCTGCAGCTGCGGGACGGTTCTGCCTTTAAAAAAAAAAAAAGAGACCAAGCCAAAAGATAACAAACTAAGGTAATATATACCGAGTATAATTTTGGGGTGGGCTGGCAACCTGGGCCGTGGGGTCAGCAACCACGGGGGCATTTGGGAGGGGAGCAGAGCAAGCTGCGGTTTCTCAAGGCATTGAGGGGAAACCGGGGGGGTCTGACGGGAACTGGACCCGTGTCCGAGAGGGCGAGAGGTGTCGCTGCAGAGGGTGAGGAGGGTGCGAACGTCGGGGTGGGGGCACGGGTGGCAGGAGGGACGGGGTCATTTTGAAGGGGAGCCCTCGGCAACCACTGCCGGTTGCACACAAATATTAGAGACTGACTCTTGGTCCCGTGCCAGCCCCCAAATTGTCTCCCGAGTGTGAAATGGCT
>NW_009233117.1:566-923 GCF_000690835.1 Fulmarus glacialis | reverse complement strand
GAGTTTGGTCCTTTGAGCCCCGAGGGGGCTCAGCAGCCAGCGCGGCGTTCCCACGCGTCCGGCTCGCTCCTCTGCGGGAGCGACTGGTGCCGGGGTGGGCTGGGATGAGCTGGGACGGGCTTTGGGGGAGCCATCGGCTTAAATCATGGCTCCGGGGGGCCCGGGGGCGCCGCGCGTGGCCTTCCAGGGGGCTTTGGTTTGTGCCCCGTGGGACCGTGTGTGGGTGCTGTGGTCGTGGGGGCAGCGGGGCTGTGGCAATGGAGCAGTAAGGGGAGCAGCAGCAGTCGGGCAGGGCTGTGCTTTGCACGGGGCGCTGCCGAGGTGTGTTGCCGGCAGAGCCGGGGAGGCAGAGGCTGA
>NW_009233117.1:0-395 GCF_000690835.1 Fulmarus glacialis | reverse complement strand
ATTTTGCTGTAATTTTCTTCCATTTGGTTTGCTATCAAGTTGCAACAATAGCATTTTATGGCCACTTAGCTCAGGCATGCGTCACACGTGATCTTAATTAGAAGTGGATTAAGAGCAACGGGGAACATGCCGTCATGGAGCATTTCACGGTTTCCCATGTAGCATCAGCTCAGCAGACTTGGAAGAGGAAAGCCTGGGATTTATTTTAAGTGGGGAAAAAATGGTAAATGCGGCAGCTAACCGTGAGCGTGTCTCAGCTCGTTAGTGGCTGCCGAACCCCGTCCCGGGCGAGCGCCGAGCCTGGCGGGGCCTTTCCCAGGGAGGGCTCCAGCAGTGGCTCCGAGCGGGGGCGAGGTCCCCCCGGGAGGGGGGCGAGGTGCTGGGTCCGTGCCGGG
>NW_009233116.1:11920-19983 GCF_000690835.1 Fulmarus glacialis | reverse complement strand
GGTGGTGGCCGTTGGTCCCTTTGAATGCGGAGAGGGCCGCGCCGTGCCTAGCCCTGTCCGCTGCCATGGCCTTCTGCAGGGCTCCGCTCCGGCGCTTCAACGAGAGCTCAGGTACGAGCGTGGGGGTCTCCTGTCCTCGGGTGGCGGCAGGGGGGGAGCCCGAGCCCTTCGTAGCAGTGCCAGAGGGAAGGGGGGACCGGCCTGCGGTTACCTCCGTGTGTCCTAGTCCTTCTGCCTATACTCCCCCTGTGAGGGCAGTTGCCTGAAACAGCGTGTTTGAGGACCGCTCGTCTAAGCGCTTGTAGGAGTCTCCTTTTGAGGAAAAAACATTCCGACTTAGGTCGAATGCTGGTCGTAGGTACTAAATAGAGCAGTGAACATATATATATATATGTGTATGTAGTAAATGACGCAGTGACAAAACAGCAGTTGCTAACCTTCTGATATCGTGGGACAAAACTGCAAGAGAAACGTACAGAACTAATCATAACTGAAGGTACTGAGAGTATTTTTTGATGCAAAAGTTTCTCACAATGAGTTTTTGCCTGTAGCTGAATGCCTCTCTGCTACTGTCACCTGATCTTACATTAAATGAAGTTGCTCTCATTTGCAGAAAGCTGAAGCAAGTAGATAAACATTTATTGGGCTGAGACCACCTCACTATAATGATAATTGTATGAAGAATTTGTAGGCATCTTGTTTCTGTGCTGTTTCCCTTAAAATTGTTTAATTTTTTTTAAGAACTTTTTAATTTTTCTATAAAAGTTTAAGTAGCTTAGTTCTTTGGAGGGAAAGTTTGGCATTCAATAACATCTAAGTAGTCTCTTCTAAACTGGAAGATGTTTTAAAAAAAAAAACAGTTAAGTTTGCTTTTTATCTTTTAACACTTTAGACTGGCTTTTTCACCAATTAGCATTAAGATCCTCTAACCATTTGGGTTTTTTCTTTATGGAAGTTAATGCACTGCTGTGACTAATAAGATGCCTTGCGATATCGTGTATGTAAATGACAGTTTCTAATTTTATTAGCTGTGTCATAAACAAACTCTTTCCACCACCATGTGTGCTGTATATTTTCTTCATCTTTATGTGGAGGATGAGAACTGAGACTCCAGTTGTTGGTTGTTTTGTTTTGTTTTTTTAATTTTTTTAAGTGGCTTTAACTTAGATGCGTTACCAGCCTCAACTCATTGAAGTTGAAAACCCGATCATTTACCTTGATAGTTCTCTGCTGTTCTGAAAATCTCATTTCTAGTATGTACTCCATTGCGAGGATCCTATGACGTTAAATCTTCAGACGCACTGAAGAGTTCTCTGTCCTCTGAAACACGTAAACGGGTTAAGAAACAGAAGAGTAAGTAGTCCTAAAAATTGCACAGAACACAATGGTATAATATCTTTGAATGCTACAAGTGTTAGTGCTTACATGCTGTTACTGCTCTGTTCTTGTTTAGAAATTGTCCTCTGTTGCAGGGGCTCACTGCCTACATTCCAGCTCAAGGGGGTAGCAGCTGTAAAAACATGTCTAACTGAATCTTCCAAAAATAGCTTTATATGCGACTTCTGCTAGTTAGGGGGACCTCTGGAGATCAAATAAATGATTTAACTACTTCATTAGCCTTGTTTTTAGTGATATTTTCATGGGTTTTTCAGATATAAAGCATCTCTCAGTTGAAAACTGACAGCATGGATTTGGATGGTGGGGGAAAACTTGGCAGAAACTGAATTCTCAAAATTGACTGTCATCTGGTCGTCTCTTTCTAAACTCCGTCAAGTGCCCAGATGACTAATATTGAACTACCTGATATAAGAACTGCCTGTAATAAGAAAATAGCAGGCATTGGGTTGTGAAGTGGATAATCTAATGATCAGGTGGCATTCTGTCTTTTGTATAAAAAGCCAATTAACGTTGTCTAGTTTGGTTAAATTTCCCTCACCATGTGCATGCACACACTCTTCCTTTACCATTCTTTTCTACATCCTTCTGCAGGTGAGACAAATCTGAACAGTGAGAAGAGTGCACCTACCCCTGTAACTGGAAGGAGACTCAAATCTCTCGGATCAACAGTAAGACTCTTCTGTGGTGTCTGTAGCACTGTTCAATTCCAGCTAAAGCTCACTGTGACTAGTTAAATCATGTAGCCCCTTAGTACAATTACTGTTAACCTACCTGAGTTAACTATGAAACACATTATTGCGTCTGTATTCCTTAGTAACTAAGAAGGAAAAATGAAATTGCAGAGTATTTGGGAATCACATGATGATTACTTGGGACTACAGAGTGGCTTGTTGTCTTTGGTGTTACAATGTTGGGGTTTTTTGCCTCTTGCTCACCATGTAATTATGGTGCAGCTGCTTCTTTTTAAGAAGATCGTGTTTCTGCTTTCATATGGTGGTCAGGGCAGAGCAGAAACCTAGTGGTTTCAGCAGAGAAGGGATGATACTTTATATACAGGTTCTCAGTGCAATGTGTGAGGTTATGGACTTGAAGAGGCATAGCTTAACAAGTTGAAAAATGATAACCCTGACTTACTAATTTAGTTTACTAGTACTCATGATGTAGGATGAAATTCTGCAAACAAACCTGTGGTTAAGAGATTAAAGTGTTTTTTATGGAGTTTAGGGGGTGCTAATGTCTCAAACTTTCTTAATCTCCTTCCTGTCACAATGGTTATGAGCTGTCCATTCAGAGTAATGCTTATGAGAAAGTACAATGGTAAAACCCATCCTAACCTGATACTTGTCTGCCCTATGTGTGAGAGAGAGATGTTTGCTTCTTATTTTATGTGTATGTATTTTTAATAGTATTGTCTATGTGATGGCATTCACTCTTACATTTAACTGTGTTGTTAAACTAGTATGCAGCTAGAGATCAGTTTAAATATTTCTAATACATCTGTTTCAAAAGCCAGCTAATGGGACTCTGAAGCCTAAAAAAGATCTTATCCTTATGAAAGAGAAAAAGAAACAGAAGACACTGGAGAAGGAGGTATGAACACATTATGTGAGTGTAATCCTGTAATATGTTTCCCACTTATCATAATAAAAAGTACAAGCTGGTAAAATTATTCTCTTTTGCATACCATAGCATACAAGTAGTTTGCAAACAGCTCTGTGCAGAGCAGAGCAGAGATTATAAAATGTTATGGTCTGTATACATAAATTCCTACTGATTTGTGAACAGCTATGCAGCCAGTCTTTTTAAAAAAAAAAAAAAAAAAAAAAAAAAAAAAAAAAAAAAAAAAGAAAGAACCAAGTCCTATGTTCTCTGCCCTACTGCCCTAAAAGGTTCTGTTTTATTTAATAACTATTTGCTGAGATTTTTGCTTAATAATTGACATAATTTTAAAGTTTAGGAGGCAGCTAGCTTTTCTTTATCAGTACGCTTCTGTGTACTAATCTATGCCTCATGTGTCTCAAAGTTCATATTCTGTCTTTTATTCCACGGCCAAAGAGGAAAGTTGGCTTCTGTTGCAAGTTGAAGCTAAGACTATTCTAACTTTAACATGTTGTACTGGCTCAGTAGCATAAAATAAGTCAGATCAAATGCTAGAACTGCAAATCTGTGGTGTGTAATGATAGAGGATTGTGGTGATTCTGTCATCTCCTTTCCTGTGAATGACAGAGTTCAAGATATATATTCTGAATGAAAGTTAATACAGTTTGGATACTTAGTCTCTCCAAGAAAACAACAGGGATAAACTAATGATGTTATTTAAAAAGAGTAATAGTAGGAAATAAAGAAAATACCTCTTTTGTTTTAGATTCGTGCATTAGTGAGAGAGCGTGGAGAGCAGGATAAAAAACTTCAGGCTCTGGATGAGGATTTTGTTAAGATTGAAGCAAAGCTGAGTGCTACAGTTCAGGAGAAAACATCTCTTTTGGCAAATGTTGCATGCCTAAAAAAACAGCTTCTGGAACTAACAAGAACCAATGAACTACTGAAGTCAAAGGTATTCAGACAAATAAGCACATATTTGCTTTGACTTTGCTGTTATTAAGCTCCCTGGGAAGAGGAAACTTTAGTTGCTGATCAGCATCTGTTTTCATATTCTCTGTGCCCCTTCATTGCCACAGGGATAGAGCATGTCTGGTTTGAGATCCTGAGCGCTTCTGTCTAACGACAGAGTGGGACCTGCTAACATCTGTCTCAAGTTCGGGTAGAGATCAGTGTTGTGGATGGGAGGGGGGTGCTTTTAAAAGATGGTGTGAAGAGTAATTCATATGAAGGAGTTATGCTTAGTGGTTTTATATTCATCTCTAATAAGCTGTCTGAAGATGGCGTGCAGAAGAAAATGAGCAGCCTATGCATGGAGTTAATGAAGCTCAGAAACAAGAGGGATGCTAAGGAAAAGGTATGACCATTTGCACTGCACAGGATAGCAATTCTGAGCTGTTCAGGAACAGACAATGAAGGGCTTACAGAACTGCAGATTATGTTTTTGTTTCTGTCCTCAACTCGGTAGATTCTTTTATTTTCTGTAGAGTGAAAATAGAGAAAGAAAGAAAGATCAAAAAACTAATGTTCTTGATTTTGTTGTTGATGTGCAGAGTAAATCTGAGTTTAAGTAAGGAAGCCGAGAAATACTGTTGGTCAGACTATTAATTTCTTTGAAAACCAGTGGTCCTAAGTATAGTTTGAAGCTCTTACACATGTTTGTGTTTTTCGGGGGGTGGTGGTTATTGTTGTTTTAACAAATGGCTAATATCTTTACAGAGGGGTACTTTCAATCACATTTGGCGTAGTAGCAAGCACTATCGTTAAATTGTAGTTATGAATTAATTTCAGTTTACCACTTTTGCTAAATATGTATCCTAATGCTTCAATGTCCCACCACTGACTCTCAGACAATGGATTTTTTTTTTAACTAAATCTCATTTTGGTGGAAATATTTGTCTTTTTTTTTTTTTTTTTTGAGACTGCACTTGCAAAGCAGGAAGATATGGAAATGAAGCTGCAGGAAGTGCAAAGGAATCTAGAGCATTCAAAAGGAAAAGTAGCACAGTTAAAAGAAAAACTGTAAGTAGTAAGGAAAGGAATTGACTTAGATGACATTATATCATCTAGCTGTGCTTACATGCTTATATATTATAGTAAGCACGTAGTTTAGGGAAAAATACAGGCCATGTCTCTTCTGAGAAGGAACAGAAATTATTAGTATTTGTGACCTGGAATAATTTGATGGAATGAAGTTTTAGGAACTGCTGTATTCTTATAAAATGAACACACAAAATATTGTTCCTCTAGTGTATCTAACCTCTTTCCAAAAGACAAAATATATCATCTCACCCCTTTGTCTTCCGGTGTGGTATGGGTGGAGTTTTCTTGGCTATGGAGTGGGGAGGGAAGACATGTGTCGTGAGGGAAGAATTGTCATTCATCTTGGAGCAAGACATTCATGTAGATTGGATGCTTCAGTGTCTGGCCCTTCAGACTAGTAAGTTAGGAATAAGCAAGAATGAAAAAGAATTGGATCAGGAGTTGAGATCCTGATTCAGTAGCCAGGCATTTTACACAGATGCCATGAACACGTATGTGTTCTCCAGCTAAGTGTATTTAAGAACAGTGCTGGTGCCTTCAAAGTTGCTTCACAGTAGTCATATTCTGTGAAGAAAGGCAACTGCAAAGTCACTTGGCTGAAGCAGCTGTATGTAGGAAGAGAGAGTTCCAAATCAACACTTTTTATTCTGCCCAAATAATGTCATTTGCAGCACAGGAACAGTGTGATAGTATATAGGCTATTTCTGAGGATGGTGACCTAAGAAAGATGAACTTATAAGCTATATTTTATCTCAATTTTGCATGATCGGCACTGCAGCATCCTTCTTATGCTTTCTGCATTTATTTAACATCCGAGTGCTCAAATATGAGTAGAATTTTTATGCTTATATTTGAGTTAAAATACACCAAGCTAATAATGCAGGTAGTGCAATTCACAAAGGGAGGAAATGATAATTTGTCTAGCTAATGCAGCTGTTCTAGCATACTTGCTTGTGGCAGAATATGACTCGGCATCTTTACTACAAATGAGAAGACCATATGGAACAAGTATCAAAAGAGGGTAGAATCACCTCTTAGAGCCCATACCAGTTTGTCAGCCAAACTGGATTATGAAAAGTATGTATTACTACTAAATCATGATTCAATGGCTTATTTCTACTTGCTTATCTGTAAACAAATAGCTTACAAGTAGCTCTGAATCTGTTTAAATACATCCATCATGAAAACTTCCTGGTTTTAGGTCTGCTACTGAGAGAGAGAAAGTTGAAGAAAAGTCTGACACTGAAAAACTCCTGGAATATATCACAGAGCTCAGGTAACAACAAATTGTTCTTGAGTTGGACTGGGTAAGTTAAAAGGCAGTAAAACTAAGCATCGTTTATGACTGGTGAAGTAGAACCTTGGCATCAACTCTGTTTAACAGTGTTAAAATAGAGGGGGGGACAAAATCAGATCTTTCTCCACACAATGGAAAGGAGTCATAAGATATTATTTTAATTATCTTTCTAAATGCCTCTGTGCTTTTCTGGGCTAAGCAGTACTATGGAAGAGTTTTGTATCAGGGTCCTGAGATCATGTTTTTAGCCTGAGTTATTTGTACATAAATCAAGCTAAATCCTTTTCCTCTAAGGTACTGGCAGTAATGTCTTTTAGCCTTCACTTGTAAAACAATGTACAGCAGAGCAAAAACCTCTCAATTTTGGCTTCCGGTGAACTTTACAATACTCCGATTTGCATTTAAGAGTTGTGATGAATTATGTATGTGTGAGTGTCAGTTTGATTCTAAAAATTACTAATCCAGTGCTTTGTAGCCAATTGAAACTCTCACCAGCCTTCACAGTAAGGTGTCCCTAGCTCAGAACATGGTGAAAATACATAAGTATTTAAATTTAACTAGTTCACTCTTCGCATCCCCACCACTGTCAATTTACTCATTAAAAGATTCTTCATTAACTGGCTATATATCTTAAGATCCTGCTTATTCTTGTGAAATCTGGTTTATTACTGTGTATGCATTTCTGTCAAAACTCAGCTTTGGAAAAAACTGGATGTAGCAGTCATCTGTAAATCAATTTACTGTTTTATTCAAAACTTTGTATTTTATTTGTGTGATTGTATAAGTTTCTTTTAAAACAAAACATCAATGTTGAAACAAAATGCTTCTCATTTTAATTAACCTGTCTTAATGTACAAAAACTTGTGTCTGGGAAAGCAGGTGAAGGTGGTTTTCCTGTTGGAAACCAACAGTCCTAAGTATTTTTCCTTTGTGCTGAAGTGTAAGCTTACAAACAAAATTTAGTGGTAACAAATACCTGAATTTTCTCTTACAGTAGTGTTGCAGGAACTGTTGAGAAGTACAAACTAGACGTTGCCCAGATGGAGGAGACATTGATAAAGAAAGACCAAGATATTGGGGTCCTGAGGGATACCCTCAAAACAAAAGAGGAAGAATCATTTAAACTGATAAAAGAACTTAATGAAAGATGTCAACTGCTTCAACAAGAAAAAGGTAATTTTTAGTGCTTGTATGCTGTTCACATATGTGGGGTTATTGACATGTCTTAAAGCATCTCAAATAGGTTTGTTCTAAAATGTCAATTTAGACTGGTTTGTTCCAAGTTAAAAGTCATGTCTCTGAGCTCCAGCTGAAAACAGCCAGGCATATTTCTATCAATATGGAAACTACGTTGAATCTGACATCTGTTAAGTCTAAATTTGTATTTCCATGGAGAAATGAAAATTGTTTACATAGTAGGAATGACTTTAGTCAGAAAGCTGAACACAAATGAGCTGTTCCTTACTCTTCATTGAGAAGCTGTACCATATGGTATCAATCCACTATTAGTAGCTTGTGCACAAGTTCATCGAGGTATTGCGAATGTGTCTAGGAATCCTTCTTCACCTCTTTCCCCCCCTTTCCTCCAAAACCAGCAGCTCTGCAGCCTGAGACTGCTGCTCAGTTCTCTGTGTACCAGTTGGCTTGTATGTGCTAGTATTATGTGGAAGAAGCTTTGGGGAAATCATTTAGTTGTTTTTCCCCAGCCATACTGCTGTTTTGATGA
>NW_009233116.1:0-11813 GCF_000690835.1 Fulmarus glacialis | reverse complement strand
GGGGGGGGGTGTTTTTTGTTTTGGTTTTTTTGTTTGTTTGTTTTCCCCTTGCCTAACTAACTTAAAAGCTAGAATGGAAGTAATATGAAGAATAGATGTTGTAGTTCTTTGAAGATAGAGAAGGGAATTTGTGTTATATTGACAATTTCTCTATACAGAGAAAGAGTTGTCTGAGAACAGAGGAAAATTCCTGAGTATGAACGCTGAAATAGAAGACCTGAAAAAAAAAATCGGCTTAGAAGAACAAGAACACCAAAAACTGCTTCAGAAACATGAGGAGATGGTCTCTCAGCTGCAGCAAGAGAAAGTAAATACAGACTATAAATTAGTCTAAAAATAGACTCTAATCCCAATGACTGGCACTAAAGGTTCTGATTTTGGTTACACATGAGATCGCTGTATTATTAATGATCTAATCTGTGGAATGTACAAGTGGGTGCTGGCAAGCAGAAACTGTGTGTGGTCCAATATCTCTAAGAATCATAGCTGGTATGATAGGTGTTTTGGTTCTTCCTGTAGATTTGACCTTATTCTTGTGCTTTAAAGTTTGAACACTGCAAGTTAGTCTTTAGTATCTAGAAAAATACTGGTAGTTTTAAAATCTGTGTTACTCTGGCATACAGGAGTCATCTGCATCAATGCACCAGAAGTTACTAGAATTCCAAGATGAAGTAACAAGTGAGAGACGTCTTCTTGAAGAAGAGCTGAATGATGCAATGAATGAGCTGAATAAATTACATGCTGAGGAAAAGAAAGCTGAAAAGTTGGTGAAGCGGTTGGAACAAGAAATCAAATCTCAAGCTCTTGAACTTGCACAGATGGAAGTAAAGTTGAAAGGGTTTGTGAAATAAACTTTCTAATTCTAAAGCTTTGAAAGGAAAAATGTAAATCAGTAGCATAAAGAAAGCTTCTGAGCCTAACTCAGGTTTTAGAGACCTGAACAGATCTAAATTTATTTCTTGCTGCTTGTTGATTATTGATAATGATTAGACCTAATCTAGCTGAGTGACTTGAGTCAGTTTTATATTGTCTTAAAACTGTTTAATTAGCTTGCTGAGACTTGCTTGAAGTGCCAGTACCGTAGTAATATGGCGTTGCTGTGAAGGGTGAGCTACATGCATGTTGTATTTGATGTTTCTGCCCTGGAGAGGGCAATGACTAGGAAAGATTTTCAAGCAAGTTGTTTCTTCCTTTCATGTATTGAAAGTTTACTATTAGGTGTTCGATCTATTCTATAGCTATCTTAGAAAATAAAGGGAGGGGGAACTGCTTAGTTAAATCTGCTATGAAGATTGTGCTTTAATATATGAGAAGTTGTGGCAGAGAAGTTACTGGTTTGTCACAATTAATTTATTGCTACCACTGCAAGCCTTCTGTAACTGATAACAGCATATGTGTTCAGACATACTTATCTCTAGCGTAGAATGCTGAATTTTTATTTCAGGAAGAATGCTGAGTTGGAGCAAATCACTGAAATGAACAGCAATGCTGTTTTGCAAATCCAAGAAGAGCATAGCAATACATTGTGTAAACTTGGAAAGACTGTTGCTGAGTTTGAAAGGTATTTAAGTTGCATTAAGATCTAGGATGGGGATTATCTCTAAGATTACAATAAAATATGCTGTTTATTCATGTGCCTTGTATTCATGGTACTTACACTGTAATGAACGTTGGTACAGCATTAGAGCAGAGGATTTTGTGATGGAGTATTTGATGGCATTAAGAAATTCATTTATTCCTTTTGAGTACTAGTCAAGTGTAATAACATATTCAGCATGTAGTTCAGGAAACTGGATGTTACTTGTTCCAAAGTGTAACCAATTAGAATACTCAAGTGCTCTTGAATATCAATGAGAGTTGTAACTAGTGATGGTGTTCTCTTTGCACTAAAATCTTTTGCAAAAAGACTTCTTGTTTAGGCTCAAACTTGCTCTGAATCAAGATCTTTTTCCTACAGTTCTTGCAGGTCTTTCCTCTCAAAATATTCAGGTTGTGGAAGTATTTCAAAAGTGATAATGTCTTGCTAAGTATGCAAGACACCCATGAAGGATCCAGTGGGATATTTGCCAATGCAAGCTGCAGATAGGTCTTTAAAATAAGCTTCAGATATAGTAGGTCTTTTGTGTTTTAAAATATCTACCAAAATGTGAAAATATCTGTATTGCAGCATTTGTCGTAATGTTACTACTTATGGCTTTAGGGAAATTGTTTTTTTTTCTTTTAACTTTGGATTTATCAGTGCCAGAACACTGCCAGATTATAAAATGTCTTGAACTTGTTAGTGTGATCTTGTATTGCTCTTGTAAGGTCTGAACATGTCAGGCCTGAACATGTCAATCCATATTTTGTCTAAAGTAACAAGATTTTTATTATTTGCATTGGAATACCAGCTACAAGAAGACAATAGCTGAAGAAATACGCAGTCTTAAACTGGAGAACACCTCTCTGCAAGAAGAAGTTGCTACTCTAAAAAAAATAGGCCAAGAAAATCTACAGCTGCTTCAGGAAGCAGAATACACTAAAAACAAAGCAAAAGAAGAATGTGCAAGGTACTAGACAGACAAACTTTTCCTTAAGCTAAAGAATGCCAGCTAAGGCTTGCCTTCTTAACTGGAACTTAACATGGTGCTCTACTAAATAAAATCAGTATTTGGTGTAAGCTTAAGTTTCTTCCTTTTCCCAGTGCACAGGGTTGAAAATATTGACAGAAAAAATTCGTTAAGTTGATATGCATTAGAAAACTGGTCTGTTCAATCAATTCTTTAACTTTTTCCTTTATGTGGAACATATAGGAAAAGGAAAATACTTAACTGAAATATTGGAATATTGTCTTTATCAGAAATACCAGTTACAGTGACTGTTCCACAAATAAGATCCAAAGGGGCAGACAAACAAATACTTAATGCAGAGCTCACCCTTTGCCACTCTGAATAATGTGCCACCTCAAATTCTGCTCACAAGCAGGTGCCAGTTAACCATCCATGAATTACCACACTGCAGTGACCTTTCTCTGCCTGATATGAAGCACCACAGTGCAGCTGATAAGTTAGTAACACCCAAGAAGTTGTCTTAGGCCACTAGCTGAGGAGATGTTTCTGACTGTCTAACAGCAGCTTAGTGGTGTATGTTCTCCTTCCAGCTCACTGCGCAGAGCATGAGAAAGTCCCTTGCTGTGGGCAAGTAACTGACTTGAAGTGGGGAAGCTTGGTCTAAAAAGGTCCCGGTGTACCTGTGTTAGGCAACTGTGGTAACTACCTGTACATGAGTTGCATTATGGAACATATTGTGTATATGCTGGAAGATTTCCTTCCCCACTTCTTTTAATGTAGTTCCTAGCTAGCTTCTGAAGTTGAAGCTGGATTTAAGTCAACAGCAATGCCCTAAACTTTTTAGCTGTTGCATGTGGATAAATGACTTGCTCAACTGCATTGAAGTGCTGTTTTGGCCAAACTGAATAGGGCTTTTCTGATGTTCCCAGCTCTATCTCTTTGATTTATAAAATGCCTCTGTAAAGTTTTGTGATGTTTCTGCTGTCTTGTTCACCCATAGCCAGTACATTAAGATTGTCCAAAGGACAATTACAGCTTACCCCAGCTTATTTTAAAACACCTGTGCTGCTTAAGATGTTGCTCTTTCTTTCCTCCCCACCTGCTTAATACTGCCTCCAGTTCCCATCAGAGGTGGTAAAAGAAAAACGGCTGAAGTGTTATTTCCTGTTTGATGTGCAGGTTGAGTGTGGCAGGGAAGGGATTCTTAGTCTCCACCTAGGTAATGTAAGAAACAGCCGAGGTTGGAGAGGGAAGGCAATGCTCTAGGTGTAGAGTTTTTGAACCCTTGAGTACATCCATGCCGAATAATCTTGACTAGTTTCCGCGTAGGCAAACCTCTGCGTGTAAAGTCTAACTACTAAAGTGTCTTCCACTAAAAACTGCTGGCATTAAAAGGCCATAAATAAGAAACATGTGAGCTCTCCTTGCTTCAAAAGCACTGCTTCCTTCCTCATAGGAGAAGTTAAAAATATTGTACGTCTAGAACTTGATTGCTTTCTGTATTGTTCTTCTCTTGTAACACTGTTTGTGCAAACCTTTATTTCAGTTCTTCTACTAACAGCTTTTCAGTCATGGTTACTTGTGTTTTCAGATTTAGAGTAGTGTAAAAAAAAAAAATTTAAGGGTTCGTGAGGGATTGATGATATTTTCCTCAGGTTGCTTTTAGAAGTGCAGACAAAGCTTGCACTAAAAGAAGCAGAAACAGAGAGAACAAAAGAGTCTTGCCTTGCACAAATGACTAAACTTCAGGAAAAACTGGAGGAGCAAACTGAAGTTCTGAAAAGAAAACTCGAAGTGGAAAGATCAAGGTGACTTTTCTCAAACTAAACCTGCATATCATAGCACAGCAAAGTTTTAGTGCGAAGAAATGCTGAGAGCTAGCAATGAACATAATGAAACTCCACTTCTTGCTTTTTAGGAAAACCATAAATGAAGATGTGACCTCTAGCTTAAAAGAAGAGATAAAGACCTGGCGTAATCTATATGAAGATTTACATAACAAAACTAAGCCTTTTCAGGTGTGTTATGAAATAGATGTTTATTAGTATCTGTTGACTTAAGACTTGTGCAGTTGACTCAGGTTCTACTCTTGAGAAGTAAACATGCTATTTCCCATTCTAAGGCATTTGTCCTGCAATGGTTTCCTCAGTTACCATCCCTTGAACCCATTCCCCTTCCCAAACCAATATATCATTGTAGATTTCAGGTCTATAAAAAGCTATGTTTAATTTAAAGATTTCTAAAAGATTCAATGTGTATTTCAGCAACAATTAGATGCATTTGAAGCAGAGAAGAATGCGCTCTTAAATGAGCACGGTGCAGCCCAAGAAGAACTGAATAAACTAAGTGATGCGTATGCTAAACTACTTGGCCACCAGAACCAGAAGCAAAAAATCAAGCATGTTATGAAGTTGAAGGAAGAGAATACCCACCTGAAGCAGGTTTGTGAAATGAAAAGTGAGAAATCTGTAAGCTATTCATTTGCTTGATTCCGTTTATTGCTCTAAATACTTATAGACTAATCCTGCAAGCTACCTGCTTTTTATGGTTCTTAAATTCCCTGCAAGAGCTAGATTAGAACAAATCCCCGGCCTCCAGAAACACCAAGAGAATCTGTTTTACTTTTGACTGAATATATGATATACAGAGGGATCACCAGTGCAAATAACTACCCCTGCTCTTAGCTTTGGTTTCTAGAACCTCTTTTGGAGGTTCTAGACTTGGCAAACTACCTGCTGAAAGCAGCATTGGAAAATTTCAGCTTTAGTGGTGTTATGCAGCAGTTACACAATGGTGCTGGTTTCTGTACACATGTATGTTTGGTTTTGGTTTGGTTTTTTAATGCCATCAGTAATTGCGTATGTATGTTTGTGTTTGGCATTAGTCAAAAGGGCTACTTCAGTAAATGAAGCAGGCTTTTCTCCTGTTCTTAATCTAACTTCCAAGTATTATGTTTTCTTTAGGATGTCTCAAAACTGCGTGCATTGCTAGCGAAAGAAAAGCAAACCAACAGAGATCTTCAGGAGCAACTATATGCAATTCAGGGCATTAGGCGTTTTGACCCTTCTAGAGCTTTCCAGCATGACAGCAAGGAAAACATCCCTCCAAAAACCCCTCTTAAAGAAGGTAAGCTTAGATATTGATGTAAGTGTCCTTGTACCTCTTAAACTTAACCAAAAAAGGTATGACAGTCTTGCATAGTCTGCTGTATTTGGGGAAGGAAGGAGAATGGCATCTCTTGTGTGTTTTCAACAAGATGTTGGAAGGCGGCATCGATGGGGCACTTCCAGCGTGTGGTTTGCTATTGTGCTTTCCAGCCCAGTTTCTTATGACGTGACCTGAG
Organism: Fulmarus glacialis; assembly: GCF_000690835.1. NCBI lineage: Eukaryota > Metazoa > Chordata > Aves > Procellariiformes > Procellariidae > Fulmarus > Fulmarus glacialis. The sequence continues at coordinate 5,921 of NW_009233116.1, read as the reverse complement.
CAGGTGGTATGTCAGGCCAGACAATAGAAAGTGTGTTTGATAAGGGGGAAGAGGAAGGAGTGGGTTACAGGCAAGCAGCTGGTTTGCATGATCTTGCAAGATGTGATCTTTGCTTTGCTAATATGTATCACCTACAAGTTTCCTTCTGTCATACAGCTTAGACCTTACAGCTAATCAGCTGATAGGCCGTGTCTCCTGCACGGGTGGTAGGGGTGAAAGTGGCTCAGCCAGCGGTTTGAGCCCTGGTTCTTTAGCTGCTATCTGGTAGGACCTTATACTCCTGTAGGCGTAAAGGTAAGATGCAGAAGGCCTGCAGGTGAATGTGGAGTGGAGGGAAAGATGGCAAGAGCACAGGAGTGCACGAATGGAAGCAGTGTAGGAGAAAGTGTTGAGGTGTAGACCTCAACCAGACCTTCTTTTTACAGTATATTCCAGGGTCTGAAATTCTGGCTTGCCTGTTATGTGGAGTGTAGTATACCTTCCTCCCCCCAGAAGAAATATAATTACTTGATGTGGTAGGAGCAGTAGTGAAAAACCGAAACTTAGTAACGTTTTTCCATTGCAGGTAATAAAAACAAAATTTAATCTCTTGTTGGTATTAAGAAAAATATCATCGCCAATAAATTCATGTACTACTTCATGAAGACTTCAACAGACTACTTGTTCAAGGTGAACTTGGATGCTGTATATAATACAAATTAGTAGGAGTCCTAGAGAAATGGTCTAAAATGATGTATTTTTAGAAAAACTGTGCTTGGTTATACTCTTACTGAGAAGCTATAGGTGACTGTATGTTCCATACTCCTGGTAACACTGTTGCACTCTTGAACTCCAAAAAGTGTTTACTGTTTCACTTTTTTGTATGCTGAAGCTGTTTAGTTTGTTTTTGACAGCAGCTTAAGTTCAGAAAAGGTGAATAAGCACTGGAGAATAAGGATGACAAATGAAATCTGATTTAATGAAAGATGGTGTTTTGCATCTCTCTCATGTATACAATTTTATGTTAAAATTTTGCTGTTTATGGTTGCTTCAATTAATGCTGCCCAGAGACCCTTTTTCCTCTGTAGCCTACATGATATAGAACCAATGTAGAAAATTGGACTGTACAGTTAATTTTGATATTCTTAATGGGATCTATATTCTGGACATGCTAATTTAAATCCTGGGGCTAGGTATTGCAGCTGTTGATCTTCAGAAGAGGATTTTCAGGTCAAACTCAAATTGACTGCATTTACCTAAATGTTTGCATACTGTGGCTAAGATTAGTGTCTTAAGAGAAATGTCTGTTTTATGAATGCTGTGGTCACTGGACTCTTAAATTGTCATAATACCTTTGTAGGCAGCTGTTCTAAGTCATCAGCGCTATGTGATGGGGAATAACAGAACTTGTCTTAATTGGGTGGGAGGATACCACTGTACACGCATTCGTTGTACAGACTTGAATTTTGGCAAGGTGGAAAGAATCTGTTTAACTGCATCTAAAATTAAGAATGTTTTAGCACAATAAAAATTTTAAATTAAAGTGTTTGTCTATTTCCTTCACAATCCAGGGATAAAAACCAAATCAAATTACATACTGTAATTGAGCTAATGATCTTTGTTCTAGTCTTAAGTCTTCACAACAAAGCCCAATGTTAGTCTTGCCTCAAAGACTATGTATTCTCTAGTCTTGCAGAAATTATTTAGCTGAACTGTGCAACACATACAACCTGCAATTCCCTTATCCTCTCTTTTCCTGTGAATTTCTCTTAATACAAAAGTAAATACTGGAACTTAAGTGAAATGTGGAACTCTGTTCTTGTTTTTGTATCTACTAATATCCTGCATATGGGTGCTGCAGAGAGACAGTACACAAAGCTTAGCATGTTGAATATATTGCCATTTATACTGAAATTATAAGCTTACAGAGAATTGATAATACCTAGGAAATGAGATACCAAAAATGCATATTAAGTCCAAGGAAAATAATTGCTAGGTCTTGTCTGTTAATGTCATCTTTGTGTATTTGCTGGATTGCTTGAACTTCTGAAGACTGAGGATGAGGATGTTTGAATTGAGAAAGTTTGAAACTTCAGGTGTTTGAATTGAGAAAGACTTAGTATTCAGTTTAGCAGTTTGCCTGAAGTGTTGAGAGGCATATTTTAATAAGGAAGTTGCTGAAGGAATTTAATTCTGGAGTTCTCTCTCCTTGTGGAGAAAAAGATAAAAGTTTTCTTGCCTGAAAGTTGTCAATGGGGTAAAAGAAAATTGTAGAGGTAATGTGCATTAGTCTGACTCATTTGATGAGACCATGGTCTTACTAGAAATCCTGATGTTACACAGCCTGTATGTCCACTAGTCGGTGGGTGTGAAATGAGCAGTTGGTTAAACCAAACTCAATCTAGTGAGCAGCAGGAGAAAGAGCAATGTGGGGGTGGTGGGCGAAATCTGTAAACAACTGCAAATGGAAGTAACGCTCTACAGCTATTATACTAGAGTTTTTCTCATAAGATGGCACTCATCTTTCACGCAGGGTTGCTGAAAGTTGCACACTTTCTGTGCTGTTCTACTCATATGGGGATTTTTAAGGCAAAATCATTATTCATATATCAGAATGTCAACATCTGGTGATGCCAAAAAATGAAATCCTTAGTTTAATGTGTTTTTAAAAATGTTACATGAGCCTTTTATTTCAAGAGAGATTAGGGCAAGTGAATGTTAACAGAAGGTTCCACAAAACTCAAACATGGAAATGGGGGCACTGAGTTAAGGTACATTTTTTAACTGAACCTCATTTTTGGTACTTGACATGTCCTTGCATCAAATTAGCAACAGTTTGTCAAAGGATGAAAGTACACCAAGTGAAGCAAAATACTGCAGATATCACAGGATTATGCTTTTATGATGGCTACATACTTTTTTCATACAGCCTTAATTCTTAAAACTTTCTAGCTTAATTGACAGTTTTGGCTAAGTGTAATTTCAAATCCTTTTTAGACTATCAAGAGCATGCTTATATTGACAAAAAGAATAGGGAAACTCTTGCAAATAATTATGCTAGCCTTACAGCAATGTCTTTTTTTTTTTATTCTAGCTTTAAAATATAGATAAATAATGTAGAGCAGACTGGGGAGAGAAGTAAAGTATGAAATAAGTATTAAAAACTGAAACCTTGATACTAGTAGCTCAACTGACTTAAGTATTCACTCTAGGAAACAATTACTTTCATGTTGTGGAACATAACTTTTTTTATGGGAAAAATATATAGTTTAACAAGAAATTATTTCTCTGATCATCCATCTCACTGTATTGTAGCAAGATCTGGGTTGTACTTAGTTTAAATGTAAAATGAAGAGCTGCTAGAATCCTTAACCTGGCTGACCTAATTAGAGCCCTCCTCCTGTTTCCTATAAAAGGAAAACTGCGTAAGACTCGGTGCCAGTGCTTTGAATAAATTTTATACACACAATGGCTGCGCTTGCTCATGCTGGCTGTTATGAAGTAAAAATTTAAGTTCGTACTGAGCTGCTTAAATGGTACCACTGGGAATAAACCAAAAGCTTAACAGGATTCAGAGCCACACGTGATATAGGGCTTGGATTAGCGTTTTGGTTTCAAAGGTCAACTGAGCTGTTGCTTCTTCCAGTCCATGTGCTCTCTGCGGGCAAAAGCAGACAAAGGGACAAATGTGCAGTTAAACTGCAATAATTTCCTAGGCCTAAAAATTCCTTCTATGGTTTGAGGCATTGCCTGAAATGCTGGTGGAAATGGAGCAGGTAAGGCTCTGGATATTTGCATTAATAGATTGCTGCCACACTTTGATTACAGAATCTGGGGAAAAGGAAACAGGAGAGAGAGACTTAATTATGCTTCGGTCTCTGCGAATTACAGTCTGAAATGTTAATTCAATGAGTGGTGCATTTAGTCACCTAGTGATGCATTATGCTTAAATGACTGTCATATGGACTATAATAAAGTTTTTGTTTATCTATTCCATGAAATCATGGTGTTTCACAGAGTGAACGTAATGATAACAAAGAAATCGAAAATATAAGCTAGAATGCTACTGAACTCAATGTAAATATTTAAGAAAAAATATATATTCTGTTATGAAGATAACAAATGACACATAGTTTTTGTAACTGTTACACTGGTGACAAAAATGTGAAGACATTTTACAGGCCAATTTATGGTTCTAGCTTGACACTCCGGTGTTAATCCTTCCTCTATTTTCCTCTTGCTCCAAGCCTGGAAGGCAAAACTTCTATTTCCACGTCATTGTTCTTGGTAAGATGTGCAGTGAGCTCCTTCAGTCTGTGGTGGGAGGAAGGGGTGTGACACGAGATGTGCTTGGAGTTGTTACCTTAGTGCTGCTGAACAGGTCAGTATTTCTGTGTAGATTTTTCTTCTGAATTTCAAGTTGTGAAATACTGATATTTTGAATAGAATTCTAAGATTAATGAAAGGGAATTAAATGTCCATAGCTCATTACAAGGTAAAATAGGCATCTGCATTCCAAGAAGGCAGAAACTGGCTAAAGTGGTTTATACATGTATGCTTTTTTGTCCTGTAAATGTCAGTTGTTTGTCATAAGTAAAGGTCATTTACAAAATTATTCCATTCAATTTTTAGCAGATTTTCTGACTTATCTTTAACTGTGTGTTAATTCCTGTGGTATCAGCTGGTTTTCTCCCTTGACTACCACTTAAATACTGTTTTAGTCAAGTCAAGCTGAAATAAATTTATCAGGTGAAGACATAAATGTGCATGTAGCTGAAATAAGTCTTGGTCACTAATTCATACGCATCTACTTAACCTTAGGCCTATTATCAAAAATGTCAGGCACACAGCCTTTGCCTTTGTGTGGGTCAGAAGTATCACAGTAAAAAGCTTTGTACACAGAATCATGGTCCTGCAAAGACTTGCATTTAAAAAAATAAACTTTGTCATCTTGTAAGCATAAAATTATGTGTATAGGATGAGTACTATAAGCAGTGATCGCTTTCTCAAAGGCAACCCCCCTTGTGGGATTTACCAGTTGCTTTTCTATAAAGCTATGGATAAAGTTAATTTGAAAATGCGCATTATTTTCCACCATTCTAAAAGGCAAATGAAAAAAATTCTCCAGAATCTGTGCCAGAGCTCTATTAATGGTACCTTATTTGGCTGCTAAGAGATATTTTGGTCTAATTATGAAGTTTCACTTTGTAAACGGCAGGACCTGATCCCTCATTTTACACAAAGAAAGATCACAGTTTCAGTGTGCAAACTTGGTAACATTAGAACTCTGAAAGAGAGAGGTGAGTGCTGGAATAACTTCGATGACTTGTTAGAGCAGCACGACCATGTTGAAATGCAGCTGCGCCGCAGCAGCCCGCGCTGCGGCGGAGGTAAGGCCAGCCCAGCGCCGCGGGGCCGCTCCTGAAACGTTGGACGTCTCGGGGCGAAGGGGGACTTGCTCCCCTCTCTCCCTCGGGGCTGGTTTTCTAAAAACTAAGGCCCGGGCACTACCATTTTAAATTCTTTCTTAAAGACGGGGGTGCTGGGACTGCACGCTAGCTGGGTCACGTGGTCTATAGATAAGGCTTTTCCATGTTGTTTGTTATGCCGCGGGGCCGCTCCTGAAACGTTGGACGTCTCGGGGCGAAGGGGGACTTGCTCCCCTCTCTCCCTCGGGGCTGGTTTTCTAAAAACTAAGGCCCGGGCACTACCATTTTAAATTCTTTCTTAAAGACGGGGGTGCTGGGACTGCACGCTAGCTGGGTCACGTGGTCTATAGACAAGGCTTTTCCATGTTGTTTATTATTTCCAGCTGCTACGCGCGGTGCCGGAGGAGGGGTCTTGTCAGACCAGGGGCACCACTCCGCCTCTCGGGCTGCTCCGGGCCCCGGCTGCCCCGGGGCGCGGCGAGTCTGACCCCCAGGCCTCGGCGGAGCGACGGC
>NW_009233115.1:3297-4085 GCF_000690835.1 Fulmarus glacialis | reverse complement strand
GTGTGGGAAGAGGCTTCTGAGAACCACATCGGGACGCTGGGCAGCCGGCGATGGGAAAAGTTTGTGCGGCGCATCTGCTTGTGTGGGATGAAAGCAGTAGCTGAATGGTAGGAAACGAGTCCCCGGGGCAACGACAGCTCCCTGCAGCGTGTCTCTGCGACAGCTCCCCGCTGTCCGAGGGATGCTCGGGGTGTAACGCCCATCACAAGGCAGCGTTTGACTTTCAGCGTGAGCACGGTGTGTCTCCTGGTGCGCTCCGTGCAGCGGTTGGCCCCGGCGGCTGCGTGCTATCTGTATTGCAGATGTCCAGCGAACGTCAAGGGGGCTGGCAGGAGATGCTATCTGCGCTGGGAAAGCCAGAAACCATTTCTGCTCAAGTTAGATAAGGCAGGGACAGGAAACACCTTTATCCCTGTTCTCATGGAGAATTATCCCTGATCTCACTCCTGATCTCCCTGGGAGATGAGTTTTTCCTTAGGGTACCTGGGGAGCCTTTGGCTGGGGAGGGAACCACGCCGAGGTTGCCACGGTCCTTCTCCAACACCTTTGGTGAGAGCTTGCTTTGCTGCAGTGGGGTTCAGTCTCTGCCTCCCCCATCCCATCAGTGAGCCCATGTCAGTGCTGTGACACCTTGCCCATGCCGCGATCTTTGCTCAGCACTTCTGCACAGGGTTAGCACCCCGGCAAGGCGGTTGGCTTGTGAGCTAAACGAGGCCAAGTGTGCCGGGAGCGCTCTCGCCACGTTCGAGCCATGTTTGCTGTCTTTACTGTAAATGTGTTTCTGTGGG
>NW_009233115.1:2732-3204 GCF_000690835.1 Fulmarus glacialis | reverse complement strand
CTGAGATGCCCCGTGCCCAGAAGCACCGACCCAAGGGCTTGGATGGAGAAGGGGTTTGTTTCTTGCTGAGCTTGTGCAGCTCCTGGCTGGGCATCAGAGGTTTCGGTACCGCTTGCACTGGGGCGTGAGTCGGGCGCTGCAGCATCGAACGCCGCCTGCTTCTCTTCCAGCTTGGACGGCGGGGAGCTCTTCAGCCGAATTCAAGACAGGGGAGACCAGGCCTTCACAGAACGGGGTACGGAGCCTGTGGGGGACCTGTGGGGTTTTGTCTTTGGACCATTTCTTGCTGTTTATAGGACTGTCTCTGGTCCAGCTCATTCGCTCTTTTGAATCCCAGCAGGGTTTTGCTCTCGGGGAATGAGGAATGTGGGTGCAAGTGACCCTGCTTTCACCCTCACTTGAGAGCAGGGTTAGGGGATGTTTTCTCAGCTGCCCCTGCGCTTTGTCCATCCCACTCCAGCGCAGGCAGGAG
>NW_009233115.1:314-2447 GCF_000690835.1 Fulmarus glacialis | reverse complement strand
ACCCCCTCCCCTCTAAAAAATGGAGACCAGGTCCTGTGGTTCTCATAGATCTCACAAATCTCATCCCCTCTGCTCCTGTGGCCACGAAAAATGTCCACACAACCCAAACCCCGAGCCCGTTGCCCCCACATCCCAGGGGGACAGCTTTCCCAGCTGGTTTCCCTGCAGATTTGGGGTCCCTAGTGGTGCTGGGGGCTGGCTCAGCCCCCCCCACCCCAGAGCAAGCCCCTCCTTCGGGCTTTTGCGGTTGGGTGTTGGGATCAGCGGCTGGAGCCTGCCCCATCCCACCTCCTGGGAGTTTCTCTCCCATTTGCTGCAGGTTCCTGACCCGGGGATGGGTGCTGGGGCGGGTGCTCCTGCTTGGAAAGGGGGACTTGGGTAGAGGAAACCCCTTTGGCCTCAGCCATGCTCTTTGGTTCCTGGCCTGTAACCCAGGCAGTGGTGCTCATTGTAACTTGCTTATAAAGGATTCTGATGGGGGTTTTTTGCTGCTTCAGAGGCTTCAGAGATAATGAAGAGCATTGGGGAAGCCATCCAGTACCTACACTCGATCAACATCGCGCACCGGGACGTGAAGGTACCGTGCTGCACGCTCGCCCAGCAGTGCCGAGCCCTGCTTGGCCTGTGGCAATGCTGAGGCTGCTCCGGCTCTTCTGCTCACTTCTTCTTCCCTGTGTTTTCACAGCCGGAAAACCTCTTGTACACCTCCAAAAGGCCCAATGCTGTGCTAAAACTCACAGACTTTGGCTTTGCTAAAGAAACCACCACGCACAACTCCTTGGCCACTCCGTGCTACACACCGTACTACGTGGGTAAGTGGCTGGAGGGGTCTGAGCTTGCAGGTTTGCAGGGCTGGAGGGCAGAGCCGGGGAGGTTTGGACGGTGCCATGCACAGCCCATCACCTCTGCATCCAGCCCGGAGCCTCAGTCGCAGCGTGGTGTTGCGGGCGACTCCTGTCTGGGATGCTTGGGACTGGGGGCTGCTTTGGGTGCAGGTGGGTGCTGTGTTTGCCGCTCCCCGGTGCGTGCAGGACGGGCTGCTCTGAGCGCGGTGTCGGTGTGTGCAGCCAATGTGTTGCATACCCGTGCTGCAGCCTCCCTTGTGTTGTGCTCGAGGCTGCGAGGCAGCACCACCCTGCACCATTCCTGCCTCTGCTGCCTTGCATGGCCACGCTGAAGCCTGTGCAGCAGCGCCCGCATTGCTGCGAGCAGGGCTGCAGAGACTGCACGGAGCTGCAGGCAGCTCTGTGGCAGCTCCATGGGATGGTCAGGTCCCCCTCGCCTGGTGCTGCCACTTTGACTCAGGACTTTGTTTCTCTTTTTACCAGCCCCGGAGGTGCTGGGCCCCGAGAAGTACGACAAGTCCTGCGACATGTGGTCCCTCGGCGTCATCATGTACATTCTGTAAGTCCAGCGGGTCCCTCTCTGTCCTGCCGGGGTCAGAAGGGGGGGATGCAGCTTTCGAGCTCGTCTGCTGGCTGGCGGGGCTGAACCTTTCCCAGTCGCGCTGCTCCTGCTCCTGGCACTGCCCTGTGCCCCGCAGGTGCTGCTGGGGAGGGTTTTGGGGCGATGAGCTGACTCTCTGCTCCCTCTCCCGGCGCAGGCTGTGCGGGTACCCCCCTTTCTACTCCAACCACGGCCTGGCCATCTCGCCCGGCATGAAGAAGCGAATCCGAATGGGCCAGTACGAGTTTCCCAACCCCGAATGGTCCGAAGTGTCAGAGGAAGGTAAATGTGGTCCCCGTGATGGCTTGTCCCCGGGCTGAGGTCTCCCTTTGGGGTCAGCCCTGTGTCTGGCAGCGCTGCGAAGGTGCAGGAGCCTGGGCACGTCGTGGGTCACCTCTCAGTGATGCAGCAGCTTCGCTTCTTTGCTCGGGGGGTTTGACCGGGGTGAGGTCTGTGGCACGGAGGGGACGGGAGGCACGTGCAGGCATTTTGGGGCCGCTGGCTTGGGATGGAGCGCGGGGAGAGCCACCCTGGGACCTGCTAATGCCCAGCCCTGCACAAACCCTTCCAGTTAAGCAGCTGATCCGCAACCTGCTGAAGACGGATCCAACCCAGCGCATGACAATAACGGAGTTCATGAACCACCCCTGGATCATGGTGAGTGCAGGGTTGATGAAGCAGCGGGAC
>NW_009233115.1:0-283 GCF_000690835.1 Fulmarus glacialis | reverse complement strand
GGGGATGGGGCGGGGACAGGGACAGCGTGGGATGCCGGCGGCTCTCGGCCGACGCTCCTCCGCTCTCTCGGCAGCAATCCATGCAGGTGCCCCAGACCCCGCTGCACACCAGCCGCGTGCTGAAAGAGGAGAAGGATCTGTGGGAGGACGTGAAGGTAAAACCTCTCTCCATTGCTGTCTGAAACGCTCTGCGCCCCGGGTGCCGTCTGGGGACCATCTGCTTCTGCCTTCTCATTGCAAACCGGGCTAATTCGGGCTCGGTGCGAGCGTGCTGGCTCCGGGG
>NW_009233114.1:6979-9251 GCF_000690835.1 Fulmarus glacialis | reverse complement strand
GGGGAAAAAAGGGGGGAAATGGGCGGGGGGGGGAGAAATAAAGGAAAAGGAGGGAAAGTCCAGCCGGTGGAACTGGTTGACAACGTTGCTTTTAGGATATTCTTGTTCCTGAGCGTTTCACGTCCTCTTTGAACACAGCATTGTGCTACGTTGTTTCTTCCTCTCCATTTGCTAACCTGCGAGGAATATTGGGGAGCAAAAGCACTCTGAAATTGGTAAAAACGTTGTGAAAGAGCTGTGCTTTGTTAAGCATTACTTTCTTTTTTTTTCTTCTTCTTCTTCTTCTCTTTTTTCTCTCTCTCTCTCTTTTTTTTTTTTTTCCAAGGCAGTTTAGGAATTTCATATGCTTGTCTGCAACTCATTGGAAATTATGCGCCATATTGAAAGTGACATATAATTATAATAATTACGGGCAATGAAAAGCGTGGCAATAATAGTAAATGTCCTACAGCTGTGAAGCTTCTGCATGAATTGATTTTAAAAGTGACTGACATTAAACCAGCTTGTGGCACGGGGGAATGCATTCATACATAGGTATTTCTTGTGGGTAGTGGGGAAAGGGGATGGGAGGCAGGAGATACTGTTACATGGCGTTTTCCCCCTGTGAAGCAGCAGAAAACGGTATCCGAAATAGGCTGGGCTGGTCGCTTGCTTCTAGTCCTAAATCCCCAGCAGAAAAAGCACTTCCTTTCGTTTAATTCCCAAACCCAGGAAAAGTTTGCTATTTGCATGCACGAGATTCCTCTTTGGTACGGAGCAGAAACGTTCCCCATCCCATCCCGAGCAAAGTCAGCCTCTCAAAGGGAGCCATTGAAAACGCTTTCAAGTGAAAATAAAAATCTGCTCTTTTAAAAGAGCTCATTAGACTCAGTTTAGATTTTTTCCACCTTTTTTTCCCCCTTAAATGGAGGCTATATTCCTGGAGCTGAGAAGCTACTCGTTTCGCAGGGCAAATTCCCTTGAAATCTGGACTTTTTTGCAATACACTTCACTTTGATTTGGGGATATGAAGTAAGGGACCAGATGTTTGAAAGATGCTAGGCAAATGTTAGGTATCTTTGGTAGATAAATGAGAGCATATTTTTGCCTGTTTCCTTGATTTATTATGTATATGGAGAGCGTTTCGTCATAACTCTTTGTACTGTAACAATAAAAAAGAGCGATACTAAAGCAGAATGTCAGCGAGGAAATACTATTGGTGAAAGGTCTTCCATTTGAGATTAGACAAAAAGAGGGAAAACCAGATTTATCTCTCCACTGTAACTTCCGTGTGCTTGGAGTTGCTTGTCCTTGCAGATTAGAAGACAGTGTCATACAGAGAGAAGCAAGGCTTTCTTTACAACTCTCTGCTCCTTAAGAATGGCAAGTTCCCCTGGAAAAGGGAAAGATAATAATAATAATGACAGGGTGGTGTGCGTGAGATCGAAGACTTTGTTTTTATTAGAGAATTCCATGTTCATACCTAAGACAAACTTCAAACACAACACGTACAAAAATTAATAAAATATAACTTTTGTTGTTGTTGTTGTTGTTGTTGCTTTTGTATCCTTTTAGGTAGTACTCGTTCTTTCAGTAGATTTTCCTTAAAAAAAAAAAAAACCAAAAAAAAACCAAAACAAAAAAACCCAACAAAACCCAGAAAACTAAAAAAAACTAATTACAAAAGCCCCAGGGCTTGATTAATTTACCAAAGGAAAAAAAAAAAAAAAAAAGAAAAATGAAAAAAAAAAACCCTATGTCAACCGTGCATGAAACATTTTTACAAAATTAAGACAATAAACACCCCAAATGACATATATTGCAGCACTTCCATTAAATACAAGAGTTAGCAGATTACTAACAGTGACACCAAGGGTAGAAACACGGGTAGGAGTCCTTTTTTTTTTTTGTCTTTTCTTTTTCCCTTTCTTTTTCTTCTTCCCTTTCTTTTCCTCCTTCTCTCTCTATCTCTTCACCTTTTAATTATTATTATTTCATTTCGGGGGGTGGAGTGGGAGGGGAGGGAGGTCTAGGAAGGGAAAAAAAAAATTAAAAAACGCAACTAGAAGCCTGATTTTTTTTTTTTTCTGGACACGACAGATCACTGGGAACACGAGTCCATGGCATTGGTGGGCCAAACTTTCTAGCTGTTGCCGCTGCTGCAGAGGGCTTGTCCCACCAATGTGCAGGTTTTCCCTGTCCTCGCAGCCAGCCCACACCCCCCTCATCCTCTCGGCTCTCACACACACTCACTCACTCCCTCTCTATTTTTTTTTGTTTGTTGTTGTGTGTG
>NW_009233114.1:6391-6593 GCF_000690835.1 Fulmarus glacialis | reverse complement strand
GAGGAAGAGAGGAAAGGAAAAAGAGGGGAAAGCCCTGAGGTTTAGTGGAGCCGCGGAGATGCTGGATAATCCGCGGGGATGCTACGCCCTGCACCGCGGCTGTGTGCGGAGGGGTGTGTGCCCGCTCCCCTGCACTCCAAAGCCTTTGGCCAACCCCAAAATAAACCCCACCGCGGTGAGCCCCTCGGTGCGCGCAGGGAGG
>NW_009233114.1:5122-6213 GCF_000690835.1 Fulmarus glacialis | reverse complement strand
TCGCTATTTTCCACCCTACCGGCAACTGTAATAGATCTGAGCATTTAAGCAATAATGAAGTGAATCGATCTGCCCAAACTCTACATTAAAGAGGACACAACACTTTATGTCCCTGCGCTAATGGACATCAATTTGGAACTTAAAAGGCAACAAATGCATCTAAACATGGGAAGGAGGGTGGTGAGCCTCTATTATTTTTCTTCCCCCCCTTTTTTTTTTTTCCTGACTGAGGAAACAGCACTTAAAGAAGTCATATATCACCAAGGGGGGAAAAATTCTCCCCAGGCAGACTTTTCATTACGTGCGAGTTTCATTAAAAATGTAGCCCTCTCCTTTCAAATATTTAAACACTTTTATATTATTTAACTCCAGATTGGGTAGCCAGCGAGAGAGGGAGCTGCGTGGGGGTGTGGGTCCGTGCGTGTGTAAAGTCATCCAGATCTGATTTAGAAAAGATATCTCCCTGTGCGTGTGGGGGAAAGACAGAGACAAATCGTTGTAGCTGAGTGTCGTTTGAAGTGGGGGAACCGAAAAATGGAATTGTGAAAAAAAAAAAAAAAAAAAAGGAGGGGGGGAATGGAGAAATACTGTATTGGGGCTTAAATACGGGGCAAACTTTTTAGCTGGGGGGGTGCTGGGAGAAAATACTTCAGCGGCGTGAAGTTTTGGTGCGTGTCAGGAGCAAGTTGGAGCCTCTCGTGTCGCCTAACTTCCCCGCTGGAAGTTTGGGCTCTAAAGTGAACCTTATTCCTGCTTCCCTCGCTCGCTCGCTCTCTCTCTCTCTGGCGGTAACAAATAAGAAAGGGGGGGAGGAGATTGATGTATTTATTTCTGTAAAAGAGTAAACTCACTATTGCAAGAGTTCATCCGCTGCATCCAGGGGTAAACCGGGGCGGAACACTTTTGCTCCTCGCTCTCTCCGAACACAGTTTTGCTCTGCGCGCAGTCCGACTTGCGCGGCTCGGGGGCGAAGGGCACCTCGTCCAGCGTGGGGGGGGCGCACGCAGGGTCCTTCTCCCTGAAAAACCCGCCGGCCCCATAGTCACAGGCGGAGCTGCGGCTGTACGCGCCGCTGGCTTTCCGGGTGGAAC
>NW_009233114.1:4787-4996 GCF_000690835.1 Fulmarus glacialis | reverse complement strand
CCAGGAAGGGCTCCTGCCCCGCCGCCAGACTCACCGGGAAGGTCGAGTTGACAAAATAAGAACTCATTGGAAGGAGCCTGCCGTCCTTTCCCGGCTTTATGATTTGTTGTGTTTTATAGTCCAAGTGGTTTAGCTATTAGTAGTATATCGGAGATTGGGTTTTAGCTGAAGGGAGATGGCGTGGTGCCAGCGAGGGACACAAGGAAATA
>NW_009233114.1:0-4740 GCF_000690835.1 Fulmarus glacialis | reverse complement strand
TTGCAAAATAGCACCCATGAGGAGCTGAGATTGCACCAGGGACCCCAAGAACAAACCATCCACCCCCTTTTCCCTCCCTTTTAAACAACAGAAATGCACCCCCTTAACCAAATATATAATATCTGCCGAAAGAAACATTCCCGGTGCGCTCGGAGCTTCATAAATAAATAAACGCGTCCCCCCCGCCTCCCCCGGAGCCCAGCGCGGGGGTGTGCGAGAGCCCGTCTGCGCGGATGGCGGTGTGCGCGCCTATATGTATTTACACACGTATAACGTATACAAATACCCGCTGGAAGTGGGGGAAAAAAGTTAATTATTCGCATTCGGAAAACTTTAACCCCTAGTGTCTGCAAATCGTCCTGAAATGTCTGGGGACTTTGCTACAATTAAAAAAAAAAAAAAAAAAAGAAAAAAAAAGGGAAAAAAAGTTTTTTGTGTGTGTGTGTGAACTTTGCAAGGAGGAGATCCCGCCGGGTTGATTAACTTAGATTTGCTATAGGAGAAGAACTCGATTTTGACAACTTATTTCGGTTCATGCTTGTCTAATTACCATAGATTAGCATTCCCTGTTCATGAAAGCTGCGCTCGCTTGAACCAAACCTTCGCTTTTCATATATTGCATCTTTTTCCTGTTTTTTTTTTTTCTGCAAAAGCTCCGTATTCGGGAGATAAATGGAAAATCGAAGTATTTCCTTTATCCCTTGCTAAATCCCGATCTCCTCCAGAGTCCGGTACCGCATTGTGCCCTCTTGCGTTTTTTTGTTAATACCAAATCTATGCCCGACCTTTTATGGCTAAAAGGAAGCCTTGGGTTACGGTCAAAAGCTGAGTTTATTGATTGTTACCGATCGAGATTTCTTTTTTTTTTTAACGAGAGGAAAGCTGGCGATGTGATGGGGCTGCTGCCTTGGAGGTGCGCAGAGACCCCGCGGTTTTGCATCCCCCCCTTTGAGCCAGTCCCCACAGCAAAATACCTATTTTTGCAGAGTTAAAAGGCTGGAAGGGATAATCCCGAAAGTCTCAAGCAATTCCCGGTCACCCTAAAAGCTGCACTTTGCTCTGGGGTTTGCCTCTCTCGGTTTTGCCTGGATTTCCTCGCCAGAGATGTGCTCTGCTCTACCTGGTGCATCCCCCCCTCAGATCCCTGATTGCTCAAGGTAGAGTTGGACCTCTGATCGCCGCCTTCCCTTTTTTCCAATGGGAAAATCAGAGCGATCTCACAGGGAGAAAAAAAAAAACAACAACCCACCCTAAATTAAACCCAGGACTGTCCCCCGATCATTCGCGTTTTATCAAGGATTTGTTTCCTGTCCGAATTTGTAGCCATCTGTCTGTCGGGTCTTATACGCAGTGAAATGACACGCCTTATAATACACACTCCCCTGTACTTGAATCTGTGAATGTGTGTGCTACAAATCTAGAATTACATATATTACATGGTGACTGTAGAGCTGCCAATGCGGCTCACTCTGACGGAGCTTTAAGTATCTACGAAACGGGTATCTTATTACGAGCTAATTTATTTTAAACATCATGTTTACATCAGCAAAGCCAAGATTGTTTCATGCCACGGCTGCAATGAACATTTCGACTGAAACGTAATCCTTATAATTCAAGGAAATAACATGCAAAGGAAGTAGTTTTCCATCCTCCACCCCCTCTCTGACTGATATCTCTTATATTTGTTCTTGCAGAGTTTCCCTTTGTGTATGGAATGGACCCAAACTTACGTAGATCTGCTTTATTGGTATGCAAGGGAAAAAAAAAAAAAAGTGAGATTGAAAGGGAACGATGACTAGAGAAGAGAGAAAAAAAAACCCCAAACCAAAACAGGATCGGATGAGAGCCTGAAGTTAACTGCTTTGCAGGAGCCGAACTGCTCATACATTTGATTAGAGAGTTACGCAATATTTGTAGCTCTGCAAAACCAGCGATTATCTGGCATGATCAGCTCCGCATGCAAATTTTGGGCTAAGAAATGGGATGTCCTGATAATTCAATGCGTGAGTACATCTGCTGAAAATGTTTGCTCTAATGTTTTCTCTCACTTCTCGTGATTGCTCTGCAAATAAATCCCTCGAAATAGTTTGGGAAAAAATCCCCCTCCCCCAAATTTTACCGTACTAAAATACCGCTCATCCTAATACCTTTGTGGCTAAACCAGGCTTTTTACGTAGTTTGACAGTCGACAATTTAAAAGAAAAAAAAAAAAGCACTAATTGAAACTGGCCGCTTGCTAATTGCTTATTGCTGACATTTTAGACGCGCTACAGATTAAAAAATAATATGTCTTGCCTCTTAGAAGAAGGGTGAGCCTATAGATGGTTATTTGGGGGACGAAAAGAAAAGAAGAAAACTTGGTTCCCGATGTGAAAAAAAAAAAACAAACCAACCCAATGCCTGTCATAGTTTTCATCTTCCGGAGGGTCAGGCCCACGGTCTAATTGATTTGCCACCTATAATACATGTAAATACGAGCCGAGGTCTTAAACCGCACTAAATCTCAGAGAACTGAATGTTTAGCACAGAGTTGGTTTCTATTCCCAGCTCAATAGCTACACAAAAAAGAAAAAAAAAAATTAAATGTTGGGTTATTAGTGTAGCTGTTTAACAGAAGCTCTCCTGCCTTCCCCGCTTAAGTCCGAAGGTAAATCTGAGACCGATTTTGCGAATATATTTTCTTTGGACGCCTCGAGCGCCAGCCCAGCCGGGAGGGACACAGACCCAGAGCAAGAACGGTTGCAGAAGCCAGCTTATACAGTAGCCCTTAAGTCAGACCCGTCTTTGAGGGCACCGATGGGCACATCTTTATTCAGTCTTTGGCCTCATCTCCTCAAAAAACAGACGCAGGGTTTGCTAAGAAGGAGGCAATAAAGCGGGGAAGTTGCGAGAGGCACCAGAAGGTGGTATAACACATTTCACTGCGCTGGGAAGCCGGCTTTCCCCTCCTGACAGACATCACTCAACTGGCAGGGTATAAATACAGAGAAAAAAAAGTATTTACAGTATGTACAATCCCAGCTCTCTGCCCAGGAAGGTCCCACTTTTTGTCGCTTTGCTTTTCTGGCCAGCAAACGCCAAACCCACCGAGCAGAGCCAGGCAGATAGATGAGGGGATTAAAACAACACCCAAATATTTCGAAATGCAAACAGAACAGAGCATTGCTTGTGTGAAAGCTAAACCCGCTAAGAACTTGGTAGAAAGTTCAGTGCAGTTGGTTCCAATAAAAAATGAAACTCTCTTTTTTTCATGCGGAGCTGGAATTCCCGATCCTTCTGAAGTGAGAACACAGCGGGGGTTTCCCTACCGAGGGACTTATTGCAGCCATAAAGTCAAACCAACACCACGAAAACACTTGAAAAAACCCCTTGTTCCTGGAGTCAGACATAGAAAGCCATTGGCAGCAGAGAAACCTCCCCGTAATGCTCATGCACACCCAAAATCACATCGGAAAAAAAACCCGACAGAGCCATGTACAGCTCCAGGGTTGGAGTACTTAAAACAATGATCCCTGAAGGTGTAAAAAAATACCCGCTCTCCCCGCGCATAACCGCCTGAAACTTAATTTCCAGCAATTTAAGTTTAATTTACCTGACTTCCCGAGCAGTGCATAATAACCTTGTTAATGGGATCTTTGAAAAGGAGCAATAATAATCTACCATTGTTCCATTAAAGAGTGCAGCTAATTATTAACAAAAAAAAAGGGGAGGGGGGAAGGAGGGGAGGGCAGAGGGACATTGGGGGAGTCAAAACGCATCCAGACCCAAGTATTTCCGCGAAAGCAAGCCCTGGGAAGGGGAAAGGGGGGCTGCTGGTCAAATAACACTGGGAAAGCAGGGAGAAGGAGAGGAAAAGGCGAGACGGATCATATAATGCGGAAGGCGAGTGCTGGGGGGTGTTGGGAATTACAGCATGGAACAAGTTAATCATGGCTGTTGCTGGTCAAAAGAGAGAAACTTTTTCTTTTTTCCTCCCTTTTTTTCTTTTTTAACATAGTCCCTGGGCATCTCACTTTCTTCGAGAAAATGTCCCTAGTCTAGACGTAAACAGTTGCCAGGAAACTGTGTGGTAGAAGGAGAAAACGAGAGGGAGAAAGCGAGAGGGAGGGAGGGAGAGAGAGAAACCTTTTAAAATAACAGACACGCATTGTCCCTTCAAAGCCTACAGTAACTTAAAAGTGATTCGTCGTCTGCCTTTCCTCCCTGCTCCTTCCCCAGCAACCACCTCAATTTTGTGTACACGACTTGACATATCTTTTCCAGACCCCACCGAAATGACCACTCCAAGCAATAAATACATACAAGCTCCTCTGCCTTTTATGATGAGCTGAAATCCCCTTCGCCTCGTACGTCATTATTGCATCGCATTTTACAACATCTCCGCTTGTGTTCACGCTCAGCAACCAACCAGCTACCTTTCATCTTCCATGTGCATATAGACAGATAGATGTGAGCCTTCATATGTGTACGCATGTATAGATTTGTACACACATGGCACGGAACAGCTGTACACGCCTATCAGCGTAGGTTGGGGGGATGTATAGATCAACACGCGCATGTGGGGTGTCCATAGCTCACATGTGAGCGCACACATATGTGCGAGTGCGTCCTATATATGTATCTCCAGACACTTTAAGGCTAGGCATATAGCTAAAAGCAATTCACAGCGGGGCGCCAGGCCTCAAGGGCGAAGCGCATCCGAGAGCGGGGCCGGGGGGGCTGCGGTCCCTGGCACCGCCG
>NW_009233113.1:4373-4937 GCF_000690835.1 Fulmarus glacialis | reverse complement strand
GAACCCCTGTGCCACCACTCGCTACACGGCCCCAGCCCACCCCAGCCTGGGGGCACCCTGCCATGCACCTGCAAAAGGGCAGGGAGCACCAGCCACAGGAGTGATGGGAATACCAGCCTCGTGCAGAGCGGTCCCCATGTATCCCAACGTCCCCGTGTCTCACTGGGACCAGCCGAGGTGCAATCCCTCACGGGAATGCATCCAGGTGGACCACCCGGATGCATTCCCAGACCCCCTGCCTCCATCCCCTACCAGGCGCTCCAGGCTCTCCGTCTCCGCCGCCACCTCCATGACCCGCTCCCGCTCCTTCACTGCATCGTTCAGCATCTCCACAGCCTCCTGCAGCTCTCCCAATGGGCGGCTCATGTCCTCGCTGCTCGGCAGCTGCCCAGCCTGGGCTGAGAGCAAGGGAAAAGACCCCTGCGAGCCACAATGCCCGCTCCCTGGCTGAAGTCAACAGAAACACCGGGCATGAGGGAGATCAGGAGCGACCCTCCAGGCAGCTGGGCCAGTGGGGGGCAACCACGGGGTCCCCCTGCCAGCTACAGCCCAACCCTTGGGCCG
>NW_009233113.1:3777-4334 GCF_000690835.1 Fulmarus glacialis | reverse complement strand
GTTGCAGGTCCCTGCCGGTTCCGCGCCTCCTCCTCTTGCAGGTCCTGCAGGAACTCAGACAGCACCAGGGAGTCACGCAGGTCTGCCGCCCGGCGCCGCAGGGCTGCCTGCACGTGTGCCAACCTGTTGGGACAGATGCCCGTCACAGGTGCTGGCACCCTCCCTTCTTGGGGCGAGCATTCTCCTCCCCGCACCTCCTCGGGGTGAAAATCCTCCTCCCCACACCTCCTTGGGTGCCTCCTTGCACCTCCTCAGGGCGAACATCCTCCTCCCTGCCCACCCTGGGGACCAGAGAGGAGGAACCTTCCCCCAGGACTCACTTTTCCTCCACCATCTCCACCTTCCTCTGCATCTTCCTCGCCCCCTCGTGCTCGGCGGATGCCTCGCCTGCCGCCTCCTCCCGCAGTGCCTGGAGCTTGAGGCCGCACAGCAGAAGCTGCGTCTCCAGTTGGCCCGTCTCCTCCAGGTCCTGACGCAGCTCTGCTGGGCTTCTCATGGTGGCTGGCTCCGAGAGTGATCTAGCCACGGCTTGCAGCCACCGCTCAGCCCGGTCCAGG
>NW_009233113.1:1940-3756 GCF_000690835.1 Fulmarus glacialis | reverse complement strand
AGCGGAGAGCCCATCGGCCGGGCTCTGAGCCCCCCAGGGGAGGCAGGAGCCACGCTGCCACCCCACTGCGGGTACCCGGGGCACCGGCAGCTTGGGCAGCACAGTTGGAGCAGCGAGGTCAGCCGGAGATGTCGGTGCCAACGCTGCTGCTCCCGTACCCACGGGCACCGACCTCACTTGCCGATCCCCAGCAAGCTGCTGTGATCGGCGCATGTCCCTGTGCCCACCCCAGCATTGCCTCCATGTACCTTATCGATTTCCCGCAGCACGGCACCGTTCTCCTGGTGCTTCCTCTGCAGGTCCTCCCACAGCTCCCCCAGCTCCCGCAGCATGTCCTCCACCTGCGGGCTCCCCGGGGGCCCCCCCGGTGCCGGCCCCTCCTGGGAGGCAGGGAGGGCGGTTAAGGACAGGCCCTGCCTGGTGTACCCCCCCCACCCCCCACCCGAGGGGGCTCACCAGGAGCACAGCTCCGGCACTGGAGCTGGGGTCCAGGGGCTCCCGCTGCGTCCATGCTGCTTCCAGACTTTCCACATCCCCCACTGGACACGGGGGGACTCCGGGACCCGTGCTTTCCTTGTGCAGGGACGCAGTCTGCCGAGGAGCAGGGAGACATGGTGCATTAGTGCCCAGACCCGGGACGGGCATGAGTGCACAAGTGTGCACGCCCATGAGCAGCAGGAGGGGATCGGGGAAGGGATCCCCCTTGACACTGGCTCCCCTGGCCAGGCTGGGAGCAAAAGGGGCTCTTGGGGAGACATTACTGCGTTCACTGCCTGACAGACGTCCTGCACCTGGGCCTCCGGCTGCTGCATCCCCCACTCAGCCTCCGTCTCTCTCCTCCTCCTGCAGAGAGGGGGACAGTCAGGACTGCAAGGTCCCCCCATGCACAAGGGACCCCCATCTCCATCCCCTCTGACTCCATCCCGCTCCCCACAGCCACCTCCACGAGCCAGTACCTTTTGCTGTCCCCACCATGAGGGGGCTGTCCCGCTGCTGGGCAGCCAGGGCTGCTCTCCTCCCCTCTCTCGTGCTCCGCCATCTTCCCCGGCACATCCTTTGGCACCTACGGCACAAAGGCTCCCATTCCTCCTTTGCCAGCCCAAAGTGTGCTTTGCTTTACACCGGGCCTGGCACTTAGCACCTCCCATAGGTGGTGGGGCCAGGTCACAGGCGTGCTCGGCTTGGGCTTTGCCCAACACCTGAACCCCTTTCCCACAAGCTCCCTCGTCTTCCTGAGGCGGAGGCGCTGAAGATGCGCCTGGAGGAAGGCAGATGCCCATGCTCACCATGCTCCCAGGGCCTCTTGTCCGTTTCTCTCCTGATTCCGTCCCTCGTCTCCTCGGGGCTCTGTGCTCGGAGCCGCAGCTTCACCCCCTGGGGAACTGCTTGCCAGCACCGGAGCCTTCTCCATCCTGGGAAAGGGGTGCAAGGGAGGCCCAGGGGAGCAGAGGATGAAGAGAGACCTTATGTGGAGCTGGTGCCCCAGAGACAGCCTACCAGGGGCTAACGCAGGTCTTTCCCCAAGCCTCTGGGGAAAGCTCCAGTGCTGGGGGTCAGGGTTGGGGCCCTGGGGCTTCTGCTGGGCTGTGCCCTACCTCAGCGCCTGCTGGAGCTGCGCCCAGCTCTCCTTGACATCTCGGTGCTTGGGGGTGACTCGGACTGCCAGGCTGGGCTGGAGGCTGAGGAGCTGGGACACGGTCACATCCAGCATCTGTAGGAGAGAGAGCAGCCGGGGAGTGATGACAGGGCTGATGAGGGACGACCCACCGCCGCTGTGGTGCAAGTGCGTGATCGCAACCCCCCAACAGCCCTGCGG